>NC_089683.1:49064896-49364896 GCF_031753505.1 Anomalospiza imberbis
CAAGTATTATCAAGCCTGTACCCTTTCACATACCTTCTGAAAAGTTTTGTTCTTCTAAGTGTAAATCCACATGTTCTTCAAGAATCTGAATGTTTGTACAGGTAAGGCTACACATAGGACATTCATACAGCTGTTCACCATTTCCTGTCTCTGAAAAAGAAATGCAGTTTCGTGATTAATGCAATTCCTGTGGTTCTTTGATGGAATCATCCCCTAACTAATACACAATCTAAAACAAATACACAGTGATGAAGTTTGTGTTGCCACTGAAATTCCCCAGTGAAAGGCACCAAATTCTAAACAGCTGTTACTCTCTTCACCACTTAAGAATTTGTATCTAAATACATGAAAATTTTAAGACATATCTTCCTTCTTTCAATTAAGTTTTTCCCCATTTAACTTACGGATCACAATTTGCTATGCTAATATTTGTATCAGGAAATGCTTAGTCTGAAATATCAAACCATTAATAAGATTTGTTCTGCTAACAGAAAAATTTAACATTCATGTAATAACACAGCTGTTGTTGGGCTGAAAGAATAAAAAGTGCTGTCATTCTTATTTTGTTGGTCTTCCCACATCTCCTCAAATAAATGTTATTTCTGCACTTTTAGGATTATTATTGAGGGTATCATGTAGTATAGGTAAAGTTCAAAAGGATTTCTGGAGATCGTCTAGTCCCTGGTAGAATGGTCACATGAAATAGTTTAAGTTACACACAGCTCTTCCCAGTCATTTTTTTGAATAATTCCAAGTATAGACTCTCCACAAACTCCCCAGAGGAATATATTCTAGTGTTTAACCTCTTTTGCAGTAAAAAGAAGCACCCTTGCATTTAAATAGCCTTCCTCTTATTGTGACTTGTGCCCACTGCCTGTTCTGTCACTGGGAACCACAGACAAGTGCCTGACTCCATCTTTACTGCTCTCCTCGAGCCCCTAGGATTTATCTGCACAACCTTCGGTTCACAAGACACAAGAACTGATGTCCCGTGTTAGCAGTTTCTGGAAGGCATTTGTCCCAGCTAAAAGTTTATGACTGGTTGGAGGAAAACTTGGTGGTATTATCATCTAAATTCACCAGAAGCATTTAATGCAACACTGCAAAATACAGTTTTCTGAAACCTGTTAAATACATAAAAAAAACCCCAAAACATCTAATAATAATAATACAACTATAAGTACACACCACAACAATATTTAAAAAGCAGAAATTAGCATGCAGGCAAGTAAATTATTCAAGCTCTGCGTTATTTGCACACATGAAATTAAAATGCTGTTCAATGCAACGACCTGGGGGTGCGGTGGGTGTGTTCTTGGTTTTTGTTTTTTTTTTGTTATAAAAACATTTTAATCCCAGATTATGCAGTATAGTTGACTGTAGTGGCATATTTTGCATCCTAGCCATCATTTCTCTAGTTGGCCAGTACGTGTAGCTTGTTACATCAGAAATGCTAGTCTCCTAAGGGTATTACCTTAGGAGCAGAGATGCCACCTTTAAGTTTCTGAAATAACTACCAGCATTCGGCCAGTTAGTCAAAATAAAATTCTGAGCACGCCCAGAATAAACTACACTACCTAAATACATCACCACTTCCTTTGTTTAACTTTATCCCCCGGCCGGTTCTCCGCTGCCACCTCCAATCCCCGCGGAGAGATCCCTCCCTCCCTCCCTCCCTCCCGCGCCGCCGCTCACCCGTGCCCGGGGCGCCCAGCAGGTGCCCGTGCCGCGCCCTGACGTGCTCCTCCAGCTCCCGCCCCGCCGCCTCCCCGCAGAACGGGCACTCGGGCGGTGCCCCGGGGCGGCGGGAGCCCGGCGGGCCCGGCTCCGGGTGGGCCGTCTCCATGTGCCGCCGGAGCTCGTCGGAGCCCACGGAGGCGGCGCAGAGCGGGCAGCGGGGCTGGCGGCGGCACAGGGACGGGCGCCGCGGGTGCCGCCCGGCCGCCGCCTCGGAGGGCAGCGCCCGGCCGCACGCGTCGCACGGCCCCATGGCGGCGGTGCCGCGGGCGCGGGGCCCGCGGGGCCCTCGCCGCCTTCCCGCCTTCCCGCCCCCGCGCGCGCTTCCCGCTGGGGAGCGCCGTTCCCCGGCCCGGGGCGGGCACGTGCCGCGCAGAGGCTGCTGGGAACGGCGGGCCCCGCCTCCCGGCCAGTGCGGCGCGCGGCGGGGCGGCGTCCGCCATCTTGCTTCAGGGTCTGCCGCCGGTGCGGAGCGCTCCGGAGCGGCGATCTCGCGTTTGGACGGCGCCGGGCGCCGGGCGTGTCCGCCGCGATGGGTAAGGAGGGAAAAGCGCTGAAAGCCGGCGGGTAGGGACAGCAGAGGCTGCACCGCTTGTGGGGCGGGGTGCCCGGTGCAGGCCGGTCTGCCGCTGGCTCCGGCGGAGCGCTGCCCGCATGGCAGCTCGGTCGGGGCTGGGACGGGGTGTCCGCTTCCTCAGGCAAGAGGGCTCTGCCGTCCTCCCCCTTCCCTGCTTTGCTGCTGGTGGAAGGGGCTTTCCACCCGTTCTGCTTGGGACGTGAGTGAAGAGCGCCGCTCCTCGCCGTGTGTAGCCGGGCAGGCTGGGTGGGTGGGTGGGTGTCCGGCCTCTGGGGCTGACAGGCCGGTCAGTCCTGCCGCTCTCGGACTGGTCGGTCCTTGCGGGCTGGGCCGGAGCGAAGCCTGTGGGCAGCGTCCGGCCGGGGAGGGGGCGGGGGGACAGCGAGCCGCCGTGTTTAGTGAGCCTTGGGTAGACAAGAAGGAGGAAAAAAAAAAAAAAGTACTATGATAGGTGTTAGACTATGCACAACAAGTGGATGCAATGCAGGATGTGGTGGGTGGAGGGATTTAATGTTAAAACGGGTGTAGTTTTGTAACACAGAAGTGCAGGCTTGCTTGGATCTAGATGCAGAAGGTGTGAAACCAGGGACTGCCAGTCTTCTTGCCCTTATGATGTCTATATTACAAGCCTTGTGGGGGGGACCCTTCCTTCCAGTTGACCTTCTGTAACTTTTCAGAGGTGGTGGCTGGGTTACTTTGAACCTGCATTTCTCTTGTTCAGTCAATTTCTTGGTCTGACAGTTTCATTGGCACAACTAAATTAGCAAGGCATGAACGATTAAGAAAGGGATGGTGTTCTAGGACTAGATAATCCAGTGGCATTGTTGGGAAAATAAAGTTACATGACTGTTGCTAGAACTTTGCCTTAGACAGTGGCACACGTAGCCTTCTTGTGCAGAGATGTCAGTAGTTTACTTAGGTTCTTGTGAGGCAGATACTTGGGTGAAACAGGCTGCTGAGTCCTTGCAGTGGTGCCTTGGTGTCAGCCTAAGTCTGCAGTCTGTTTTCCTCTCATAGCTTGTGTTTATTGCTTAGTGGTCCTTGGTACTGCTGATTAAAAAAAAAAAAAGCCCAAACAAAAACCCTAAAGCAAATTGTCTCAGCATGGAAGTTGCCAGAGAATTATGCATAGCTCAGGAGCTGTAGTTTGCATGTTTTCTCCTTGTAGAAGAATTCCAGAGTGATAGTTTGTGTGGAGTCTTGGTTTTGACAGTTGTTTCTCAGATGAAGGCTTCAGTTCTAGCTTTAAAAAAGGCACCATGCTATTAACAACCTTTTCCACTCTGTTTGATCGTTCTGGTGGCAGAATCATGAACTATCACTTTTATCTTTCCACAGCTGATATACTTGAAATGACAGTCAGATTTAATCTTCTAAATCCATTAAAAGAACTGATAACTGGAGTGAGACAATAATTTCATTAGTTTAAAATGAAAAAGAGTATGCCTGTCTGGGTGTTACTGATGCTTAAATTGTTTTCCTGCACACAGTTTAGAAGGAAAAGCATAGCCCTTAGATTCTGTTACGTTTGTGAGATAGTGAAAGTAAAGAAACAATGCTATAAGGTATTAAATGAAGCAGTACAGTGAAAGTAAAGGAACAATGCCATAAGGTATTAAATGAAGCGGTAATTACTGCAGGTTTTCTTCTTGGGTTTGTGTTTATTTGTAATACATTTAATGTCATCTCTATGAGAGGAGGAAGGAATTTTTTTTTGCTTGCTTGCTGTCAGAATCAAAATTTAGCAGCATAATGCTAAAAAAAAAAAAAAAAGCTTTTTGTTTTTCAGTTTGCTTGTAAGATGCATAGTTTCTTTTTACAGTCGCTTTTGCCCTTCAATGCTGTATCTGAATCTTGAGATGATCTGTAGTTTAATCTGTGGTTTGGAAATGTCTGTCTAGGCATAGGTTTTCTGTGATTTCCTCATTAAAGATTTTTCTTGATGAACTCGATATTGCAAACAGATGCAGGAATATATAGCAGCTGCTGTAGATATTTTCATTGTACAGGAGATGGCAGGTGTGACCTTTTGGAATAATTTTGTATTTTTTCAATAGACAACATGGCAAGCCCAGGTAAAGATAACTTCAGAATGAAAAGCTACAAGAATAATGCACTTAATCCCCAAGAAATGCGTAGGAGAAGAGAGGAAGAAGGAATCCAGCTTCGGAAACAGAAAAGAGAAGAGCAGGTAAGCATTTTGGTGAGCTGTTCACTGTTCAGTGCCTGTGGAGTTATATTCAGGGGCCTGAAAGGACTTGAGCAGACTCATCCTCTGGAGTGGAATCCGGGAGTGTCAGGTTGAATGTCTGTTTTCTTTACATTTGTGGGAAGCACCAGGCACCTCTCAATTGGATCATAAAAAGATGAACAGAAGCCCTTTTAAGTTACTAGGGCAGACAGAGGAGAGATTTTTAACATCAATCCATAGTCTAGGTTTATACATGTGAGACTAGACCAAAAGAACACTCATATTTCCTGTAAGAATTTGAAACCTTGCTTTCTCTGCTAGAGCTGGAGTCAAAGTTTTGCTGTGTGAAGAGAGAGGATTATTTTCATTTTTTGATATCATGCTTCAAATTGCCTAAGAGCTCTTCTACCCCAACTTAATAAAGTGGCTACCAGTTAGTGTCTCTGAACTATTATGCAAACATTTGTAGTTGATCTCATTGAATTATTAGTGGTTAGAGTATGTGGAACATTGTATTATTTAATACTTTGTCATAGTTCCTCTTCGCAGAATGTTTAGTAGTTTCTTGCCAGGAAGGTAGTTTGTTTTTCTGTTTGGTCTAAAGTGGATGAGTTTGTCTCCCACAACCTGGAGAGTGTCCCAGGTTCTGAGCTAGTCTGCTCTGAGCTGGGAATGCTTACCCTTCTACTGGGAAAGTGGTGAATGGAAAAAGAATTTCAGTTATTTGGGCCAGAGGAGTAAGAGTCAGAAGTGGTGTGGTACTGGAGCACTTAGCTGTGAATAGGTAACTGCATTGCAGTTCCTGCTGAAAGTTTTGTTTACATATTTTGTAGTAAATGCTCCCTAGATAAATTATGAAAATAATGGGTGTTTCCTTTCCCATGCTGACTGTTGCAACCATGAGACTACTGTTATGGTCTGCTTGATCTTATTTTGTTGGAGTGGTGTTTTTCAGCTCTTCCTGACCTGAGAGTGAGTTTATGCGGGACATGAGACTGCTTGTACTCCAGCAGAAATTGTGACTGGTAGAAAGACCAAGCAAGTTTATATTTTTCAACCAAGAACTTGTGTGTCTTTGTTGAGCATTGAGAAAGAATGGCTGGTCTTCCAGAAGTGGAATATTGTTTCTTGTTCCTTTGTGGGTTTAAGTGGAATTAAGCCTCATTTGCATTCAGTATTCTGTAGTTGTTTTGTGTCCAGAATTACACGCAACCCATAAGCACGTTGAACAGGGGAGAGAATGCCTTGATTTAGGTTCCTGTTGAAATAAAGCTGGATGTAAACATGGAGTTGTTCTGCAGTTTTGTACATGTAGAACAGCAGAAACCTAAGTCTGTAGACACCTAGAGGGACAAAACTGTCAGGATTTATAGGTGGTTTGATTATTATGCTTACAGGTGAAATCTTAGTCAATGGACTGAGAGTCTATAATTTCTTTCTAAAGGTACAAATGTAAATATTCTTAGAATTGTTGGTTACACTAGTTGTAAGTGTAGTACTGGAATAAAGATTGAAATTTAGGTTTGCTTTCTAGAAGAGAACAGATCAATGTGGATGTTTTGCTTGTTGCCAGAAAATGAAGAGGCACTCATTGAATGTAGTTTACTAAATACTGCAGTGCTGGTATGTATTCTGAGCATAGGCAGTGTGTGCAGCTAATTGTAAAGTGATTTTTGGACATAGAGAATGTTTAATGTTGCATGGTTCAGAAGTTCACCTCGAAGCTACACTATTTTTTTTCTCTTCTATATTAAAATTTTGTTTCTGGTTTAATCTTTCCTCAGCTGGGTATAAAATACAGGTGCTGCTTAGTAGTCTTCTGTAGAAGGGAGGAATGAAGCACAAACATTGCCTCTGTGCTAGTGATTTTAGCCTATAAACTAAGAAAGGGGAAAGTAGCTTGTACAATACTATTTCTTGCTTAAAAATGCATGCTAATTATAAGGGATAAAAGACTAAAAGCAAAAAGATCCGTATCTTCATTTTCTTGTGGAAAAAAATTATGGATCTTTATAACTAGTAGGAATCTAGTTCTAAATGTCTATCTGAAGTGTTGCTGTGCAGTTTCTAAAGATACAGGTATGACAGTTTTTCTCCTTTATGTTATCTAAGCTTTTGTATAGAAGTCCCCTTGTGTGGGTGAATAGGAACGTGAGTAGGTAAAATTCTTTGGTATTGGTGAAAGCATATCTTCAAGTGTATGTCATCAGTACCCACACTCTGGTAACTCCTAATGTCTCCCAAAAATTTCCCCTTTGTTCAGCTGTTTAAACGCCGAAACGTGTCTCTCCCGGGAAATGAAGAATCCATGGTAGAAAGCCCAATTCAAGATCCTGATGTCAGCTCTACTGTTCCTATTCCAGAGGTAAATACTCCGGAGTGTGTTTAGAATGTTACCTATTAGTGTGCATACTACTACACTATAAGAAATCTTCCTTGCATTTTTAGGAAGAAGTTATTACTGTAGATATGGTACAGATGATTTTTTCAGATGATCCTGATCAACAACTCACAGCAACTCAGAAATTCAGAAAATTGCTCTCTAAAGGTAGGTAAACATTGCCTGTTTTTTCTAGTTGCTTCCTTCTGTGTTATTATGATTTATACTTGGAGTCAGTTAACATTTAGTTATGTTTTATTTTGAAATAGATCTTGCAGAAACTTGTAGTTCTGTTTATAAAGAAACTGTGCCAAATCTCTTCTGACCTTATGGTTAAATACAGAAATCTTCATTATTTCAACGTTAAGTCTTTCAAAGTGAAAAACAAGGATGTTTTTGATTGAGGTGTCCAGGGCAGTGACTAACTCTGCACTAACATACTTTGAGTAATTGTTGCAGTGATTCAGCTTCTCACTCCCATTCTCTCCTCGAGGGGAAAAAAATTACATGGGTGGCAAAGAAGAGTTGTAACTTGTTTTTGTTGGAGCTGTAAAGCATGCTATTTTAAGGTGATGCTGGTATGTTTATAGCATGATAGGTAAGGGTGTGCTTGGTCTTTTAAAATAGTATGCAGTAACCATAATTGCTCTTCCACCAACCTGAGCTGTTGGTGGAAGGTGCAGTGTTTTGGGATGAGTTACTAACATGCAAATGGATAATAGCATGTGTTACTGTTATTATATGCAGCAGGGTGTTTATTACATTGTATCACTTCATAGAAACGATCCTGCAAGTGAAAAGTTTGTAACTCCTTTTGAAAAGAAAAGGAGTGAATGAAAATATGATAAGATCTACAGATCATGTTCATGGCTTTTGTCATAATGAAAAAGTATTTTATTTGGTCTTTTAACAGAAATATGTTTGTTTTTATTCCCTAGAGCCTAATCCACCTATAGATGAAGTTATTCAAAAACCAGGAGTAGTACAAAGATTTGTGAAATTTCTAGAAAGGAGTGAAAATTACACTCTACAAGTGAGTTCAGCTTGCACTGATTGAGGGTTTCAAATGGGATTAGAAACCTTCCAAAAGAGCTTTGGAAGGCGCATGTTTTTTTGTTTGTTGGGGGTTTTGAGTAACCAAATATAATTTTTCACCACTGAAGCCCTATGTTTTCATTATTGCTGCTAAAAATGTGACTTGACTTTGTGAATTTCATAGTAGTCTTTAGGGTCATGTATTCAGCTGGGCAAAATCTTGGGTGTTGAAAGCAAAAGGTGTTCAAGAGGATTTACAGAGTGGTATATTGAGATCATCAGCAATGATGTGTGAGCAGAATCTGTCTTGTTAAGTGTTGAATATATTGTAGTACTTTTCAGCTGAAATCTTAGAAAAAAAATTACAGGAAACTGACAGGCTTGTTTGAAACCCTTTTCAGATTTTAGATTTTAGAAAATCTTTGAGAAAATGCCTAATTAATGGTAGGAGTAACGAGTTCTGTCTACTCCTCCATGAGAATAGCACTTGGGCCTTGTGGACATTTGTTCTAGAAGAATTAACTTAATATAGAGTAAACAAAAGGTATTTGCAGTAGTTATTTGTCACTCGAAATCTTTTTTTGTTCTGTTACCCAAAACCTAAAAATAATGTAGTTACTCAAAGTTCTTACTAAATAGAGATTTTGTCAATGCCAGGCTTTTTATTGTGTAGAGTACTATAATAATAATTGCATGTCAGTCGAAAGGAAAAAAAGTTGGAAAATTAGCCTCTGAAACTCTTATGTCAAATTTCATGTCAGGATTTTAAGTTTTACTGCTGTGTGGTTTTACATGGTTATGTTTGTGTTCCTCAACAGTTTGAAGCAGCTTGGGCTTTGACAAACATAGCATCTGGAACTTTCTTACACACCAAAGTTGTCATTGAAACTGGAGCTGTTCCCATTTTTATTAAGTTGCTCAGCTCAGAACATGAAGATGTACAGGAGCAGGTAACTGTCTTCTTGAGGGGTTTTATAACTACTTAAAATTCAGTTATGAATGTCTCTTTTGGGGTCTGTGGGGTTAGAGAGGCTTTGAGCCACATTTACCTACTAGCTAGTTGATCTGCTTCCAGGAAGATAAAAATTTACTGTCACTATTTTTTCCCATCATGGATTTTTTTTTCTATTCTATTCTGTAATATTTGCTGTAAAAAGTATAGATTATCTGTAAAAGTTATTTGCAAGCATGTATAAATTCACTTGGATGCTTTGCTTTTTAAGGCAGTGTGGGCTCTTGGGAACATTGCTGGTGATAATGCAGAATGCAGAGATTTTGTTTTGAACTGTGGAATATTGCCACCTCTCTTAGAGTAAGTATTGTAAATATATTGTACGTGTACAGATAAATGAAAACTTCAACTTAGAATTTACTTGAAAAAAATGTAAGCATTTTTCTAAATCGAAAATCGTAATGATATAATAAGAAGCAATTTAATGTTTTTGATTACATGAGCTTCATGCATATCTTTAATTAATTAGTTCATGACTGGAAGCTTTTCAGTGTTTGCAAAAGGAGAGAAGCGTTACTTCACAGATACGAATTTTCGGTATTGTGCCAACTCTGTGTTGTCAGATTTCTGAATGTATGGGGTGGGAGACATAATTTAATTCCCAGTTGTATTTGTATGGTTCCATCTGCCTAGGCAATAGGCTGTATTCTCCACTTTTGTTCAGTAGCCCCAAGCTCTAGTCTTCCAATTTATCTGTTTGTTTGCTGAGATGAGCTGACAGAGAAGTTGTTACATGAGCTGTGTTCCACTAGAAGATTTCTCTTCACTGGGAATATCATTCCAGCATTTGCTATGTGCTTATTACCATAGTATTTTCATCACAGGGAAAAATTTGCACAACACAAATGTTACTCAGCTTACTACCTCTTAAAGTAATAAAACAACTTAAAACATTTGCAAAATAACTTAGAATAGCAAAGAATACGATTACCTTCACCAAGGGCTTAAAGAATTAAGATTTAACATTTTAGACATTTTGTTGTGTATCTGGAAGTGAACCAGATTTTTCAGGTGTTGAATCATTTATGTTCTATTTGGCAAAAACAGAAGTAATGTGAAGGTTTTTTTACAAGAACTTCCAAGTTACAGCTTTTCATGGAACTGTTTTTATTATTATTTAATCGCATTCTCTGAATGAAAACATCAAAGTTTGTTCCATGCAGGGTTGCATCTACTAGCCTCTTCTAAAGAACCTCAGAAAGGTTTAGTTGAATGATTTTTCATATAAGCAGTTGTTTACTCTGTATGCATGTACGTGATTTGGGGATGAGAGATCCCAAAATTATGTTAAATAATCTCAGATTCCGTTGATTTTAAGAACATAGTTGCAGCATGTAAGATATGACAATAAATGAATTTAAACTAAATAATAGAATTTCTCTTCCTTATGTGATGCTTTTTTGGTAACAATAGCCAGAAAATTATCTAAATTTTAATAAGAAATTACTTTTTATCTGATTGTTGTTTCTCACAGATTGTTAACAAATTCAAATCGTCTTACAACAACTAGAAATGCAGTCTGGGCACTCTCAAATCTTTGTAGAGGAAAGAACCCACCTCCAGACTTCAGTAAGGTATAATAAAGTAGTAATTTTGAGAAATCAGAAAGCTAAAGAATATTTATGTTTGTAATATTTTATAATAAACAGAATCTTTGAATCTGGATATAGATATACCTTTTATGTTTTTAATGTCATCACATAGTTTTGCCCATCTGTTGTACCTTTGAAAAATTATCTTCTTTGGCACCGATTGCAATAAAATCATATCACTTAAAAACTTGAGACTATAGTCTGATGCAGGTAGTCATACACTGGTGTGAAGTGATGGACAAATTATACATTCAGCACTAAACCATGTGGGGCTGTATTTTCTCCAGAACTTTTGTAGAGAATGTCAGGTATAGTTGAAGCTTTCTCAAATTTTTTTTTTTTTTGCTGTATGATTGTGAGTGCACGCTGCATGAATAAAATTTTGAATTTACTGCTCTGTCAGATGCATTTAAATCAGATTATGATGACAGAGAGAGCCTATATGCTCTCCCTTTTTTTTTTTTTTTTCTTCTCTCTAGTATGTGGCTGTAAAGACTATAGAGACTAGTTGGAGTTTTAACTTATTTTCAGGATGAAATTCATTTCTGGTAAGGTTAATGACTTTAAAAAAGATTAACACTGGATATTCCAGAAGAGACTGAGTTTAAACGATCATTAAAATTAATCTGGAGAGAGTTTTACCTCATGAGTTAGTAATTACTGCCTAGTAGTTATTACTACTTATTAATTATTGAAGAAATATTAGCAAGAAGGGGGATTTTCTGATGTCAGTTAATTGATCGCTTCACAATGACTCTGTCTAACCTGTATCCTTTACTAGTGTTTTGTTCCGGTAGTGAAAAAACAAGATTTTTTGCTATTTGAATACAAAACCTTACAGGAAATGGATTCCCTATAGGCAGCTGCTAATAAGAATAAGTCCTCTGCTTCTTGCCCTTTGCAACAGCAGCAGTTGGACATGTAATAGAGAATGAATTTGCATAACCCATGTAAGGTAAAGAATTAAGTTCTATAAAGAATATAAATTTCCCAGGCTGTACAGCAGACATGCTGTAACCTGTCATGTTCCAAATGGTGCTAAGATGGTCTAGTTCATTTGGCTCTGTTACAGTTACAGAGATTAAGGCCAGAGGGTACAGCAGCAGTGAGAACTGAAATGAGACATTGCTTGTTTCACTGGTTCAGTGAATGTTGGGTGCTGTGTGAGTTACCCTAGTTTGGTTATTACAAATAACTGCCACTACTCCTACAAAGCCAGCAAGAAAACCTCCCAAAACCTTTATTACTTTGAGTTTCTGCTCCCTGAATGATTAAAAAAGCATCAGTAATTCCTGTAAAAGCAGATGGTTTTTGTTTAAGCTGAACAGTTATATACTTAATACAGTATCTCTAAATAAATAGGCTGTGAATCAGAATTTACCAATTTGCTGGATTGAATTGGATATCTGGTTTAATCAGAAAGTGTTCCACCTGGGTCCTCATTCATTAATGACCTTATGTACCTGAGCAGTAAATAGTTTTGCACATATATGCCTTTACAGAGTGTTCTCTGAAACTTGAAAAGTATGGGACACCTAATTTTATGCAATATTTTTCTTTAACCTAGGTTGCTCCTTGCTTAAATGTTTTATCAAGACTGTTGTTTAGCAGTGACCCGGATGTATTAGCAGATGCTTGCTGGGCCCTCTCTTACCTTTCAGATGGTCCCAATGATAAAATTCAAGCTGTTATTGATTCTGGAGTGTGTCGGAGATTGGTAGAGCTGCTTATGTAAGTCTTCTCACCAAATAAATGTCTTATAGTACTGTTAATAAGAAATTTGAGCTGTGTTTTCTCACCTGATGTCTTAATTTATTTTTGTGAAAAGTGATGAACATGAATTCAATCTGAAATCTTTTAAGCTGCTTGCTAGGCTCCTGCAATTGTTCCTGACATTGAGAGTGAAAAAAGCTTTTTCCAAAGTATTCCGTTATATTCCATAGAATTTAATGTCGGATTTCATATGATTGAAGGAATAAAAGGGCAAAGACTGAAGACCAGTGTTGAATTTTAAATTATTTTTGTTGGTTTTTTTGGGTTTTTTGGTTGGGATTTTTTGTTGTTGTTTGTGTGGTTGGTTTTTTTTCGTTTTTTAGTTTCACTGTTGTACTTTCCTTTCTAGGACATATAATTGCTTTACAGACAGTTCTTGGACTCGGTGAAGTCCAGAGGCTGGCTAGAGCCATTTTTAAACTGTTCCAGTATATTTGGGTGTGGGTTATTATTTTCCTGGAAAGGGAGATTAAATCCCTGTGTTCACATGGGACTGCAGAGTAGGTCTGGGATAGTAGTTCCCAGCACAGACAGCTCAGCACACTTCCCCTTGAAAAGCTTGTTTGTATAGCTGTCAGGACAGGGAATATTGCTTTCTCTTCCCTTAGAAACTCTAGGACTACTGTGTCATTTCCTTCCCCACAAATCAGGCAGCTGAATATGGACTTCATGTGCTGGCTTCTAGGATTATTAACTCATAAAAGGGGTAATTCTGCTTACAAAACATACTAAGCTTTAGTATACACCTCATAAAAGCCCCTGTGTTGCTGTGTCTATTGAATGGCACATGTTCCAGTATCGTATTTAATAATACTTGAGCTGGGCAAAATGGATCTGCTGAGCAGATTGCTCTAAGTTGTGGTGTTCCATAGAGGCGCTCGGTCTTTGAATCAGCAGTTCAGTTGTGGGGTTGTAGTAGACAAATTTGGCTAAACAGGCAAAGTGCAATAAGTAATACACTGTTTTTGATAACTAAATACTTAGCACCTGAAGTAAACCCTTGTTTGCTGAAAATGCAGAATTATTCTTCTAACACTTAATAATATCAAGCAATATAATATTTGTCTCCAGGCATAATGATTACAAGGTGGTATCCCCTGCATTAAGAGCAGTTGGAAATATTGTTACTGGGGATGATATCCAAACACAGGTAAGACTAGTTGATTTAAGAAAAATAATTTAGCAAAACAGAATTTTGTAAAAAACTTTGACAAAATACATGTCCAGTGCGGGTATCTGCATACATCACTAAAAGAGGCTTTCTAGATATCTATGCTGTTGATTTGATAGTTTAGGCTCTTATTTTAAGCATTATGTTATTGCAAGAATGAACATTTTTTTTACAGCATTGTGTGTAGTGGAATGCTTTGTTTATGTATAGTACTTTGTTGCTTTTTTTTGGTTTTTTTTCCTTTCCTTTCAGGGGGTTCAGTTACTTATTATGGGTCCCCTTTTTCAAGACTTAAAGACAGTAAAGGTTTTCACTTCTAAGCTATGCTTATACTTGATTTGTCCATGAACTTGTATGTGATAGTCTTACTGATGTAATTTATTCTAAATATATATTTTATTAATTTTAGGCAATGGCATTGATTTTGAAGCAATGCAGGAAATAGGAAGACAGGTCCTACTTTAAAAATAATTCTCTCTAAAAGGCTGACAGTACTAGTATGAAAACATAAGGAAAAATGTTACTTCCATAATTTGTGAGCTGTAGAGAAAAGGATATTGCTAAGGAATTAAATAGAAACCCTTATCTCTTAAAACAATAACAAATAACTATATAAGTTAGATGTGCACTTGTCATATTTTAGCCTTAAGCAGCCTTCCTTAATTTTGCTATTATCAGTCTTTTGTTCTGAACTTAATTGAAGGCAGATTCTTACAAATTGCTGGATTGTCTGATCACACACTACAGCACTGAACACTTTAGTTTTGCAGGATATGACACTTCATATAATATAAATGTGTTGCAAGGTCTTTTGAAGTCCTCTGTAAAAGGCTTTTATATTTATATGTGTATGTATATGTATATTGCACAAGGCTATATGTATATATAGTACAACCCAGTTTTCAATTTTTAAATTATTTTAGGTGATTCTAAACTGCTCTGCATTACCGTGTCTCTTGCACTTGCTTAGTAGTCCCAAGGAATCTATCAGAAAAGAAGCATGCTGGACTGTTTCTAATATAACTGCAGGAAACAGGGCTCAGATTCAGGTAAAGCCTGACAATTTGTTACTTGGCTGGTTTTGTTTTCATTTTACTATTTTAATTGATTTTCCTTCACAAGATGTAAATGGATACTGCACTGACTCTGTATTATTTGTTTTAGTTCTAACTGTCTATAAATTTCCCTAACCTAAATGGTTTGTTCTAAACTTTGAGATATTATTTTAAATAGAAATAGCTGTCACAATTTGTACTACAAATTTGTCCAGTGAAAAGTGAACTAGTTTGTAAATGGTGAATATTTTGCTTCTATAAAAGCCTGACATGTCATCAACACTGAATTGTATTCTTGTGGAAACTACTGCATCCTGAGTATTGTTCCAGGTGACTGGAGCTATCTGAAAAAAGGTTCTGATGAAAAAAAATGAAAATTCTGAATCAGAATATGTATTCCAAAATTATTTTCCCCCTTCTGTTTCAATCAGAGATGAAATGTTACTTCCTGATGTAACTTAAAACATGTAATAAAGTTTCCAATTACAGACACAGTCTCTTGATGGAGACCACAGACCTCAATAAAATGGAAAATTTTATTCTGAGGCTTGAGCTTCAGTTGAAAAACTCAGAATGTGCTGTATGATTTTTAAGTAGGCCAATCCAGTAAGTTGGGCTCTGCCCACCAGAAACAGAGAAATAAAAAACCCAAGATTTTCTGATGGCCATTGCAGTGCAATGTTGGAATAGTTCTAAATTTCACTTTAGCATTTCTAGTTTGTATTACATCATCTGAACAAAATATTCTTTGTTTTGATATTAGCAGGCATCACTAATTCTTGTAGTTAAGGCTATAAGTGTCTGAAATATTTATTAGTGGTTGTAAAATGTTACAATTTAATCTCCTAGGCAGTTATAGATGCAAATATTTTTCCAATATTGATTGAAATTCTCCAAAAAGCTGAATTTCGCACCAGAAAAGAGGCAGCCTGGGCCATAACTAATGCAACGTCAGGAGGAACCCCTGAACAGATCAGGTAAGTTTGTGTGTTTTACTATTTTCTCTGCTTAAGGATTTTCTGTAGGGCATTTGGATTTCTGCATTTGAATCTTGACAATCATAGCAACAAAATTCTAAACGTAGCCTCATTTCCTTGAAACTCTATCTTGAAAATGTAGAAATTCAGAAAAATCAAAGAAGTACATGCAACAAACTTAATAAAAAATTAGTACTTTTTTCAGGAGTGTTGCACCTAAAGGGTGCAACAGGCTTATCTTCTACTGCTGATGTTACATTGTCAAACACAATTGAAACAGGTGATGAACAGTTTCAGTGTTTGAAAATGGAAAACTGGAGAGATTCTTTAGAAAACTTGTGCAGTGGGATTGTATACTTGGGCACAGACTTCAGGGATTTTAGTTATTTCTTCATGTATTTTAACTTCACTATCAGTATTATTTTAAAGCACATATCTAAACTCCTTGCTCAGAACTGAATTTGATTAAACTTCTACTATCAGTAGCTATTTATATGCTGCAAAGACAGAATTGCAAGAATAAAATACCCTCTGGTTTCTCTGAATACTGTAGAATAATGATCACTTTGAATTATTTGATAATTTGATTTAAAAATTACTGTATTATTTGGAAGCCAGATCAGAAAGTGATGTGATAACTTTTCCAGCATATTGGGGGACAACCTGTTGCAAGAAATATGTTCTTATTTATTTATAATGTAACTAATCCTGAATTTCTTATATCCACTAAGTGTTATCGGAGGGATAACAGGGCTAACAAAGGAAAGTGTCTTGTTTTCTTGAATTTGTTTTAATTGCTTGTATAATGTAACATTTCAAAATCTAGCATTTTAAAAACAAATTTTAATTCAGGATCTTCAAATAGTAGATGTGTATATAATACCATAACAATGGCTCCTCATCAACAATACATTTATATTATTGGTGTCATGAAGTTTTAGTCCTTCTAATGTCCTCAGGGTACTACTGCCTAACTGCAGGATAGTTTTTAATCACTGAATTAAACTGTATTTAGACAAACATTGCTGTCATCATTTTACTTACATGGTAGAAGCAAGGACACAGGTTATAAATTGTGAAAGTTCATACACAATTTTTCTCAAAATTGTGAAAAGGAGTGCGATACTCAGAATCCCAGTATTTTTGTCTTTGTATTTAGAGTTACATCCTTCTCTTTATAGTAGGTGATGCTAATATCTTAATGGACTGCTAGTGTAGACTGTGTTAGCACAGAACAGTGCCCAGTATTCTTACATGTATCTACTGTGCTTACTTGATATTTTTACCACTAGAAAATTTCAACTGCCTGCAAAAAAAACTTCCTGCTAAAATGTTTTTTCTTATATTCAGTTAAACCCACATGAAGATGGTAGGTAAATAGACTACAGATTTCACACTCCGATTAGGAATACACAAATTTATTTTGTTTTATTAGGATAAGTTGTAATGTTTATTTCATTTTGGGCTACGTTTCTCTTTGTATTGTTGCGTGTTTTAGAAATTCTGGTTTTTCAGCCACTTTTTTTTTAGCAGAAGTATTAATAGCAGTACCTGGTATGTCAGAATAAATGTGCTGGATTATCAGTTCTTTTCCCCTTCCTCTGTTTTTTTTAGGTATTTGGTAGCACTAGGTTGTACTAAGCCTCTTTGTGACCTCCTGACTGTGATGGATTCAAAAATAGTACAGGTGGCTTTAAATGGACTTGAAAATATTCTACGTCTTGGAGAACAAGAGTCGAAGCAAAATGGAATTGGCATTAATCCTTATTGTGCCCTCATAGAGGAAGCCTATGGTAAGAACACACTTGTAAAACCACATACCTGAACTCCCTAATTCTAGGCTAATCCAGGTAAAAACAAAACCACTGAGTCATTTTGAAATTTGCAGGTAAGTTTTAATCTAAGAATTACTCCAAGCAGAAGTAGACATAAAGTATCACAGAGTAAGTAATGTAACATTTAGGGGAAAGTGGTTAAATGCAGAAAACATCTGGGTGTTTGTCTGTGGTCAGTTTAAATGTCCCTCTAGAGAAGCATTCTCAGAAGGGTTTAACACAGGTGTCCCAGTCTATTGGAACCATGCTTTGCCATTTATCAGCCATTCCTAAATACAGTTTTTAATACTTTAATACATAGTCCTGTCTGCTACAGTTTCATTACCAACAGGGATGTAAGATTTTTTTTTAATGTTTTTTTAATTGATCCTAAAGCTTGATCACTTTTTAATATAGTAAATATCAGTAACAGCAAAATCAACTTCAGGTCATAAAACTAAATAAGTTTTTATTTTTGCAAGTTTTATGTTTAGTCTTTTATAAAAATTCTTGAATTAAACCTCTATATAAAGGCATTTTAATTTGTGGAATTTCATGACTGGATTCTTTTACAATTGGCTTATAATGAAACTGGCATTCCTTATGGAGAATTGCCTTTTTTGTAGCTCTGACAAAACAAAATTGTCAGACATTTGTATTTCAGAAACTGCTAGTAACTAATAGAACTCTAGTTCTAATTGACCACATTGCATCTGATTAGATGGTACTAACTTTCCTGTAAAGCAGTCTTTACAGCTGAATTCCCTGTTATAGAGTTCACTTTTTTTAAATCAAGTGCATGCTTGAAGAACTTAGCAATTAAATGCATAAGAGGAGTAAGTACTGAAGACTTTAATGGAATTTATTGTATTACAGATTTTCTGTCCATTCATAATTTTAGGTATTGACTCTCTAGGTTCTCTTCTTTCCTTTAGCACTTAAGCATAGGCTGCTGTAGCTGTAGAGTATAAATTCAAGTAAGGAAAACAGCTGATTATATCACCCTCATTGCTTTGGCCTCTGCAGTCACTAGACAGGTTCATTTGAGCTCCTTCTAATCCAACGTAAGTGGAAACAAAATTACCTTAAAAAGCTAAACAGGGATTTTATATTAACCTGACTGCCTAGCACTTAACCTCTGCTCCTTTTGCTGAATTATGTCCTTTACTTGCAAAATGGTAAGCTTTCCAAAAGGTAGTATCTTTAAATCTTACAGTTCAATTCAAAAAAAGATACTAGACTGTGCCCAGTGACAACTCCATGAGTGGAGATAGAATTTAGAGTTGGGGAAGACTTAAGTGTAGAAGAACAGAAATTAGGATATTAGTTTAATTGAAATGCTTCTAGCATAGTTTTAAAAGTAGTTTGGACAGCAGAAAATGAAGACTAGAAATACATGGGTTGAGACATTAAGAACCAGTGATACCAGATTAATTGAGGTGAATTTGGATTGCATCTTTTTGTCTTAAGAAGTGCTGCTATACTATAAGCTGCTTCCATTTGAATTCATCATTCATTTAAGCAACTATATATTTGAATTTTTTTTTTTTTTTATTTAGGACTTGATAAAATTGAATTTCTTCAGAGGCATGAAAACCAAGAGATCTACCAAAAGGCTTTTGAACTCATAGAACATTATTTTGGTGTCGAAGAAGAGGACTCTAGTATTGCACCTCAGGTGGATGAAAGTCAGCAGCAGTTTGTG
Source organism: Anomalospiza imberbis (assembly GCF_031753505.1). Classification (NCBI taxonomy): domain Eukaryota; kingdom Metazoa; phylum Chordata; class Aves; order Passeriformes; family Viduidae; genus Anomalospiza; species Anomalospiza imberbis. The sequence continues at coordinate 49,083,916 of NC_089683.1, forward strand.
TTTCAACAGCAGGAGGCACCAATGGAGGGGTTTCAGCTCTAAACTACTGAAGTGAATATAAGCATAAAATTTAAACACTTGTATGGTGTGGGTTTTCTTTCCTCAGAGGTCTTTTCTTTATGGCCAAAGTTAGAGGAAAAGCTGAATATGTTTTACAGAAATAGATGAAGAAACAGCTCATGCACTTTTATATATTGTGTTAGAGACAACTGTTCTCTGTTTTGTATTTGTGTTCTTCATTATCTCTTATGTACAGAAAACAACTGTGAGTAATCATGTCTAAAAGCATTAAATGTGATTTAACAAGAACTGTTTAGCTAAGACGTGGTAGGATTTTAGGTAGTAGTTCTGGATTTTTCATGTAGTCTCAAACTTCATATCAGCAATACAGTTACTGACAGTTGAATTTTTGGCAGTAGGCTTGACTTGCCCAGTCTCTATCAAATCTACCTCTTGTATTGAAGCAGAAACATTGCTTCAAAACTAAGGCATCAAATAAAGATGAGCTTGTAAGAAGCTGAATTGGAATGTGAAAAATATTTATTTAAATTGTGAAACTTTTATGCATTACTTACTTTACAACACACTGTTGGAATTTATTTATAAAATGTATTTAAAGACATAATAGATATACATATATAATGCTAATTACCTAATATAATATTGAATATATGAAAAAGTTCTTTCTGAATTATGTGGGAAGAGGACTATTTCAGAGGTTTTCAAATTGGAATCAGAAGAGACCTTGTTGGTCATTAGATGTTGGCTCTGTAATGAAAGCTGCTAAATGGCATTACAAGTCAGCCACAACTGCAGTACTTTGCAGTGGAAGCAGCCACTGCAGTTACCACAAGAAATCTGCAATTAGGACTGACAGAGGGTGATGTGCACCAATTACCAAGCTGATGTTTTACAGCTGTCTTCTGTCAAGATGTGGTAACACCACTTTAGTTTGAGAAACATTGCAATGTTTGCCTTTTAGTACAATAGCTTCTTAAAAGTTTAGACAGTAGGTGTTGTTTTTTGACCAAGTATGCTACTGCCACTTGAACCGTTCCGTAGGTTAATGAATTTGGTTTGCTTTTGGTAAGACAATAGAAATACTGCAATGAAAAATGAATAGTGAATCGCACCAGTTGAAGGAAAAGTTTGTTGTACTGTAAATAGCATTAAGTATGTGGACACCAAAACTAACTAGAAGTTACTGTCATCTAAATATTTAGGCTCTACAATATACAGTGTTTGCTGTTAAACACTAAAAGATATAGAATTCTAATATTTACGTTAACAGTTTTGAGTACAGACAAATGTATGCTCTGCTTTGACTTGCATATAAGTAGTGTTTCTGGTGTATCAGTAGTATATCTCATTTGGAGAAATGAATACTTTGGGTTAACTCTGAAATATTGCTATTTTTTATTACCTGTAATTAATGTACTAACATCAAACTCCTGGGTTAAGTGAAATCTGTGACATATGAGAGCATTTCATGCTTCATAAAAAGCTGCAATTCAGACTTCAAATCACTTACCCATGGCACTGTGCTTGTCACTAAATAATATTTTAATGCACTGAAAAATACAGGTTAAAGGTGGTATCATTTACAGTACCATTTTATATTTAGAATTTTTTTTACATGCAAGTTAAGATTCTAAGATGTTTCACTTTGATGTTACAGCAATATATTCTATATTGTAATTGAATGTGGGACTTGAAGTGGATTTTCTAAAATTAATGGTCAGTTTTGACTAAGATATAACTGGGAGGGAAGTAACCCCCCTTTGAAGTCTTTTTAGTGGAAGATAGAAGTGTAAGAAGTGTATATAGGAGTGCTGTTACTTTATGTACTCTGAATAATGAGATATTTTAGCAAATGACACTTTAAACCTAGATTTGTACAGCATACAACAGTTTTGAATAGTGTGATAATATTGAGTACAGCTGCCAAATTTTCGTATAATGTTAGGTAATTGTACTTATGCCCTTTTTACTCTCATAGTTTTACATTTTCGTACACCAACCTTCATTCTTTCCCATGATCTGTTCACTCCCCATCTATCAAAGAACAGGGTAACAATCATGGAAATCTACCAAGATTATTAGCAAATGCTGAATTTCAGTGTTCTAGTGTAAGAAAATTATTCAGGTAACAGGGTATTCCTTTGTTTCTAACAACTTTGTTTTGATAAAAACCAGCTGTGCCTGCTTTTTATTTGGAGAACCCTGTAAAACTAATTTATAAGCCTCTTTTATTTAAACCAAATCTGAACTATGAAAATCTTAATTGAAAGACTTGAAAATGAAGAAAAGAGGGGAGATTTGAAGTATTATATTTGTTTTGAAAGAATGTCTTCAGTTGTGTGGATATATTACTCTATCTTGTGGACGGTTAGTGACTGCACTTTAAGCATTTACACAAACTATATTTCATGCCTCTGATACATTTAAATGGAACAGTTTGAAAGGGAACTAAAATTGATGGATTTAGGATTATGAAAATCTTTATTTAAACTCAACATTTGGTTTACCCTCATATTGTTAAAAAATAATAATGAAAATTGTTTAAAGGATGGTCTCTCCTATTTTATCACTGGGTGTATATCATGCTTTGTTAAAAGCACATAAATGAACAAAATAAAACCAGAGATTATGACTTAAGGTCAGCTCCGGTGTACTCATTTGCAGGTAGGGGCATGATTATGATGATGTTACCTAAACAGATGAAACTAGTATGGAGAGAGGAACAAAACTGTGATATGAAAATCTTTAAGTTTGGCATTTTATATGCAATCTGCAGTGCCCCATCAGTTACAAAATCTGTTTAAAAATACAGGGGTTTGGGTTTAATTAAAAGGGTACCATTTGTTCTGCTTAAATGTGAATACTAACTAGCTAATCTATGCAACTAGGCAGAGCATAAGATTTTTTTTCTTAGTTCCCTATTCTTGTTACACTGAGTCATAGCTAATTTTTTCATCATTGCACTTTTGTCTGAGGATTGGTTCATACAGCTTTTTAATTTTCTAGTATTTGCTTTACACACTGTTCCTAGCAGCAATCAGAAAATAGTAATAATGTTGGCACAGAAATGTTTGCTGTAGAACAAGTTTGCAACTGGAAACTATTTATTGTTGGGCCTGTCTTTAAAAAAAAGTAAAGATGCACTATTGTCTTTCCTCCATGGTTAATTCTCAGTAGGCTTAAATTTATTAAATTGTACAGCTGAGGATTTTTGTAATAGCTCTGCAAATTGATACATGGACTTAAACTTTGACCTCAAGATTTTACTGAAATCTGGAATGAAAAATTCTAGTTACTTATGGCACAATGTCTTCAATATATAATGCGGGAAAACGAAATTACCTGTAATAACTTCAGATAGTAATAGTGCATCTTTAAATCCAGGCCAAAGGCCCATTACTGTAACAGAACACATTTAAGTAGTATGCAATATTATGGAATGTTAAATCTCCAAATACCATACAGAAACCAATAAAACCTATTTTACAGATGTTTACTGTATTTATTTAGTGATTCAATAAGTGTTGCTTCTTAAAGCTAAAAATGCAAATACCATTTTGAATAGAGCATTGATGCCAGTGAGTTCCAAGTGGCAATTTGTGCACTGAAAAACTGCACTATCACCAGAGAGAAAACTTCTTGGGTGTAAATATTTTGTGGTTATCTAACCAAAGGTACCTGACATTCTTAGGAAACTACCTCATCCCTTTTAAAACTAATTGCTGCTTTTAATCATATGCAAAACATTCTCAATAGTTTCAATTATATGCAACAAGTATCCTGAATATCTTCCTAATGAAAGCACTCTTCCCTTTCTTTTTGTGATGCTGTAGCCACTCTTATTGGCTCTAGGGGTGTGCATGCTACAGTTGTCCATTTAGGGGTGAAACTCACTAATTGCTCTCAGCAGAAGTTAGTTAATTTTGCTCTTCCGAGGACATGGAGCATTTCAGACGAAGTTACTTGGTCTTTGCCTCCGCGGCCAGCGCAGCCTCCTTCCGCCACTTGGCCTTCTTTGCCAAGTTCAAGCTCGTTAAGGACTCGTGCCGTGCAGCAGCCTGAGGAAGTAACAGCATAGGAGTAAGGATGCACCCAGGGAAAGCTAACCAGCCTCGAGAATGGGCAACAGCCACTTAGGGTAGCAGGGGTTGCAGAGACTAGATAGCTAAAGCATGGGCAGCTATAAGCTGCTGCTCTTGGTTTAGATTTGTGTGCTTTTCTCAGAATTCCATTATTTTAAAGTATGCTACATGGTCATGTCTCACCTTCTTAGCTGAAACAATCACCGCAAAACAGGCAATAATTGAGAGCCCAATCATGATGTAACAGGCTTTCACTCGAGCTTTGTTTCTTGCCTTGTCTAGCATCTCTGGCCTGCAATTAAAGTAGTTGAATTGAGTCATTAAAAAAGGCCAAGTATCTCTTCAAAGCATTGCAGACATAACATCACACTTTAAAAATAAATATAGAATTAGCTTCTGAAACAAGCATCTTCAGTTTGCTGCGGTTAGTTATGTATCAGCCATTTTCTGATCCTAATCCATTTCCCATGGCAAAGCAACATTTAGTGGATTTAGGCTGTTTTGGGGTTTTTTAAGCTGGGAAAAAAAATGCTCAGGCAATAAGTGTTTGCATTTCAATGCTTGGGGTAGATACACCAGAAATCATACTTTAAACTCTAAACATAGTGAAAATTGAGCGGGGTTATCTGTTTAAAACAGATGGAGACGTCTGTGTTGTGTCGGAGTAAAAGCAAGTTCACTTTATTCAAAGTTAACTTTAGAAATCAATTACTGCTGTAACTAACCTGTTCAGATGGTGTTTTGTAGGCTAAGGACTTTACATCCTTGGATTGTTGATTATTAAAGCAGAGTTTGTACTACTGTGAGTTAAAGGTTTTAGTTCTTTATTAAAGCATCAGCCTGACAGAAAGTGAACAGCGGATGTCAGCCACCTCGCTATTTCAGGAGCACACACCTAAACAAGAACAATCTACAGGATTGTTTTTGCTGGTCATCAAAGGCAAAAATAGTGAAAACTGCTGTCCTCTCTTTGGCAGTAGTCAGTGCAAAGGAGGCATTTTACAGGCCAGCAATCTGCTTTGGTTACAGCTCCCATTTCTACCCTCTTCTGAGCCAGCAGCATGGCCCTGGGACCCAGCAGTACAGGAAATAATGAAAATTGTCCCAAAACATTCAGCTAAGTTTTTCCAAGTCAAACATTATACTTGGGAGTAGAGTTTTTAGGATATTCATAATAATACTGCTGGTGCACCATTTTCCTTTCATAATTCATCATGTAAATTCTTTATATATATATATGTATAGATAATTGCAAGATTTAAATACGTGTTTTATAAACCCACAAGTATATATGTAAAAAGAATAGTCGCATAAAGAATTGATTTTGTGTTCTAAGTAAAAATGGTGTAATGTTCTCTTTCCTTCAAAAAACCTTTAGATTTACTTTAAAGAGTAATGTGGTGGGATGGGGCAGAGCTGGGGATCTGACATGCCCATGAAAGCCTGCACCAAGGCTGAGAGCTGCAGTGCTTTGCTCTAAGGTTTGGTGTGGTGGAAGAGGGCAGGTCCTGTGAGCAGCAGTGCTGTACCAGCCCTTCCTTGCCAGTGCACACAGGAGGAGCACGTTGTGCACACTGTTTCTTGCAGGTGACTAACAATGCCTGTAGTTCTAAGGAACTGCTTCTGGTTTGTCCAATGATAAAAATCATCTTCAAAACAAACTGCACATCAGACTGGCACGTAGAATCATTAACCTAATAATCCATTTGTGGCAACAAAAGCAAAACCATAAATGTTATTAGTCTGATGTATTAGCCTAATTATATTTCACAGTGCACTAATTGAAACTCCTCTGAGGCAGATTTTCACTTTCTCCCTGCTTTCTGCATCTGCTTTAATGAAAACAGACCTTACAATTTTCTTTCCTAATTGCATATTAGGGTCTTTGCTATTCAATCCTTAATCAAGACTCCAGGCAAACTTCTGCTGAAGTGAGCAACATCTGGGGCTTAAAAAAAAAATCCCAAAGAAACCACAACAACCTTGAATAAAGCCTGCGGATTTTTTTCATGGTACAAACTATCTTCAGCAGTTAGGTTGTGTTCACAGGTAGCAACATCTTGCAATTCTTCTTTTCACAAGAGTTAAAACAGTGCCACAGTTCAGCCTCAATGTCTTAACAATCAACTACTTCTAGTATATTACTATTTACAGTATAGTATAGTATAGTATAGTATAGTATAGTATAGCCTTAGAGTTCGAAAAATACTTTGCTTACCAGAAAGCAAAGTGGTGATACTCACCTGCCAGGCCAGAAAGGAGTGTGACACATGTGTCTGTGTGACTGGTAAATGCCATGTCTTTATAAACATCTCCTGACAACTTGAACAGCATTTACAGCTCCTGAGACATGTCTGAACCTTCCTCTAGAGGAAGATAGTGAAACTAATAGCACAAGACAGGCTAAGTTGTCCAGAAAGCCACTGTCCAGCTCAACAAACTCCAGTGAAACTGTCAGGAACCAGCAAGAATAGGCAGAGGATGCATCTATTGCTTTCCACAGCTCTGCACACTGTTTATTCTCAACGTGTCACCCAAGGCAGGGACATATGGTGATGATAAAAAGTAGTGTCCTGGAGAGATGTCTAACACGCTATCTAACATCCTAAGAAAAGGGAGCCTTAAACATTAGAGAAGTTTCAGGCTTCCCTATTTTTCCTCATATTCTATAATAAAAAATAATTTATTGTATGTAATCATTCAGTGACAGCTCCCTTAGAACAGTTTATTCAAGCTATAAACAGAAAATATTGTTTACCAATAACATCTTTCTCTGCACGTTAGGAATAAGCAAAACAAACAAGCCAGTACATAAATGTAACCAAGGCTGTCTACTCAGATGGATCCAGTTCTTAATCCCAGGCTCTAGGGACTCCAGCAAGGAACATTTTCTCATCTTAACCTCTAACCAGGACAGGAAATCCTCTTGCCCTCTAATTTGTTTCCAAGTCTCAGTGCTGTAAAACCAGCCATTTTAAGCTCTGTGGAAAAACTTTAAATTTTCCACAGAATCAGGATCACACCGCTGCTTTCCCTTCAGCTCCATGTTACCCTTGGACAAGGCCAGCACACTTACGGGATCCTCAGAGGAATCTCTTCTTCTGTCTTGAAACGTCCAGTCCAGAGGAGGATTTTTTTGTCAAACTTCGAAGGTTTGTACATTGCAACCACCCTGTGAGCCTGCTCAGCTTAGAGTAGAAAAAAAATCCCCAATTTATAAACTGTGCACTAAGAGAGAATTATGACTGATAGAAGGGAAAAACCCTCCCCATTTTGGTTGGAAGAGTAATTTAGGGATTACATCTCCGGGTCTCGGCTACGCGGAGTCACCTCCGCGCCGTCTCTGGACTATCACCGCACGCAGCGAGTGTTTCTGCGGCTCTGATTCGACCTCCCCGCCGCCCGCGGCTGTGGGTACCCAAGCGAGCCGGAGAACGCTCGGGACCGCCCGAGCTGTGGTGCCACCGGCGGGCCGCCCCACCGGGCAGCCCGGTCCCGCTCCGTCCCGGTTCCGAGCCGCCCGCCCGCGCATCTCCCCGTCAGCCCCGAGACGCCGCCGCGGGGCCGACCCCGGCGCCTCCGCTTCCCCCCGGCGCGGCGGGCAGCCCCTTACCGCGGGTGGTGCCCGGGCTCCGGCCAGGATCCCCGGCGGCCGCGGCTCCCCGCGCGGGCGGGCGGAGCGGCGCGGCGGACAGCAGCCGCCCCGGGCGGAGGCGCGCCGGCAGCATGGGGAGGATGGCGAGGAGCGGCGGGATCCTCTGCCTCGGCCGGACCCTCTGCCGCAGCGGGACCCTCTGCCTCGGCCGGACCCTCTGCCTCGGCCGGACCCTCTGCTGCAGCGGGACCCTCTGCCTCGGCCGGACCCTCTGCCGCAGCGGGAGCGACCCCGGCCCCGCCCGGCCCCGCCCCGCTCCACCCCGCCCCGCGATCCCTTCCAGCCGCGCCCGGAGGAGAGGCGAGGAGAGACGGGACGATCGCCGGCGCCCGGCGGGATGGGTCCTCCCGGAAAGGCATCCTGTTCACCTACCGCACTCACGGATTGCAACTCAAGTGAAGAAAGGTCACCGTCTAAGACAAAACTCGGCTAAAGAAACAGACGCGGTAGTTCAGCTTCATGTTAGGACGGGTACTTGCTGGAGCGAGTCCTGCGGATGGCCACAAAAACAACCAGAGACCAGAAGCACCTCTCCCGTGAAGACAGGCTGGGAGAGCTGAGGTTGTTCAGCCTGAAGAAGAGAAGGTTCCAAGGAGACCTTACAACACCTTCCAGTGTGTAAAGGGGGGCCATAAGAAAGATGGAGAAGGGCTTTTTACTAAGGCATGTAGTGATTCCTATACTCTCATTACAAGAAGTAATGGCTTTAAACTGAATCAGGATAGGTTTAATTAGGAAGAAATTCTTTCCTGTGAGGTTGGTGAAACACTGGCACAGGTTGCTCAGAGAAGTTGTGGATGCCCCATCCCTGGAGGGTTGGATGGGGCTTTGAACAACCTGGTCTAGCGGAAAGTGTTTCTGCCCTTGGTAAATAGATGATCATTAAGGTCCCTTCCAGCCCAAACCATTTTATGATTCTATGTAGAGTATAAGTTCTGTGACACAAACATGCCCACAGCTGTGTTTCTGTCATTTTACTGCTTTCTAAATGCTCAAATATACTGATTGTCATCATAGGCTTTTCCATCTACTTCAACTGGAAAAAAAAAAAAAAATGTTGTTTTTCCATTCACATCCTGGACAGAGTTTTATTAAAAAAAAAAATAAAAAATCAGAGAAATCAGCACAGAATAGACATTTACTGAGTAACAGCCTGTGTCAGCATGATATTCATGACAGTGTAAGACTGTCTCAACAGAGCTGTGTCTGATGCACCCAGCAGTGGAAGATTTTACTTGCATCAGGCAAAGCCAGAATGGCTGCAGATGAACAGAGGAAGTCCCACTCCCTAGGGATGGATCACTGTCTGGCAACAGCTTAAGTCCTGCGCTCAGTGTGACAGCACAAAAGAGGAGTTTTGAACTATTTGTAGCCAAAACCTCTAGCTATCTTTTCTTCAGAAGCAAAGCATATCAAAAAAGGAGGAGATGCACCTCTTTACATACACACATGCTCCTTGAGCAGCTGTGCCCTCTTTCAGAATGTTGTCAAGGAGATGAAGACACATCAACAGAAATTACCTAGAGGATGATATTTTACCTTTGCTCAAAGAGAGTGGCATAATGTCAAGCAGTGATCCTTGTCCCTGAAGACACAGCTGGGAAGGATAGGAAGAGTCAGCACATCTGGGCTGGGCTCAGTGTCATTCATTATGAGCAGCATCCCAGACACTGCTATCAGTTGCCCCTCCTGACGGTCACCCACGCATACTGTCAATGTAGTTCCAGTGGCCATCAGCAGAGCTGTTGTGAGGAAGCCTGGAGCTCACGTAGTTTCCAGCACTTGCCAAAGAACTACTCTAAAGATTGTGGGCAGCTGAAAGGCATCACAGCCAGAGCTACTGAAATCTCGAGGGAATTATGCTCTGGAGAAGAGGATGTCAGACACTTGGTGGTCTTCATGGTCTTCATTCTCTCTGAAGATATTCTACATTGTATGATAGTGGCTTCAGAATGCATCATTTAGCATTATTAACAATGGATGACATAAGCTCTAAATACGTTAAATGATGTTTACATCCAGAGCAGCCTCCTGCTGACCTTAACAAACAGCATTTTTCCATTTGATTTCTCTGTGAACAGCACTGTATTTGGAGACATTTGTGCTCTCTATTGCTGTCAGAGATGGAAAACATGCCTGTGCAATGTTAATGTTTTGAGAAGTGATTTCAGGACCTTTCCAAAGTAAGCAAGCAGAATGTGATCCGGGCCAGAAAAAAGAGCTGGTCCCTTTGGCCTCACATGGCCTGACCTATGGGCCATGGCTCTGGGAGCACTAGGATAAGACTTTGCTGTGACTCTGGAAGGTGATTCCCGTTCTGTGCTCTAGGGATGAAAATCTGTTTCAGGCTCATTTGATGTCCCTGTGACTGACAAGAGGAATAGTTAGAATGTTGGAATACTTACTGCCCTGGGCAGGAGAATGTGCACAAATGCTACTTTAGCATAATAAACTCCTATTTTAAGCTTTTTCATATCCTCTGTGTAGGGTAGCACAATCCCTCTAGGTTCTACCTACATATGATCACTTGCTTCTTGCAGAAAAGGCATTTAAAACCATGTAACACATCTTGGTAGAAGGTCTCAAGGTCTTTTTTTTGCTGTCAAGTCAAGCTCCCAAACCTGTTACATCCTCTCTGCTCCACCATGGACTGTGCTTTGCACAGAAGACCTGACTAGCTGGAGAATTAGATGGAGCATGCAAGGTTCCTTTGAAATTCTGCCATGTGTGATGTCTTTCCTCAGAGATACCTCAGTAGAGACCTTCACACTGCTGTCACCAGGCCCTGTTCATCAAGACATTCTCCTCATTGTCCTGCAGGATAATCCCCTACCACATACCACACACAGCTTTCAATCTAAAGGATGTTCCTATGCAGGCTGAGGTCTATAGTGGAAACAATCTTACAGGCGAGTGTATTGTTGTTCAAGGCCAAACAGAAGCTCATGGGGAGAGGTAAGGAAATTAAGCAAGCAAACTCAGTTTTAAACATCAATATGGCTTTAATCATTCCCTTTCATATAGCTTCAAGGCAAGCTACACTCAACACTTTTGGAAACAATAAATACAGGTACAACATTCCAGCCAAATTAACTTTTCTAACCAGCTGATTGCTGACAGCTGTGCAATGTAAGCTTTGCTTCTCTCTTTTAGGGGAAGACTTCTTGCTGCATTGGCTGTCACATTGTAGACATTTAAACCTTATGCATAACCCCATGTGCAGAAAAGTATTTGCAACAACTGAAGAATAAATAGCATTCAACATATAAACATATACACATAACCCTTCATTCCTACTATCAGCAACAGAACATATATATTTACACAAATCCATATGTGAATTGCACTCTTGCCTTTCAAATGACTTTAAAATACCTTCATAGATACACAATATCAAGGACTTTAGTATTATTTTACAGTAACATGGCACAGAACTTAAATAGCAAAATTTCTATGTTCTGGGCTTTATGAATATGGAAAAGTATTTTCCTGTTCCTGTATTGACAATGTAGTTCTGCTGTTTAAGCTCTGTCTGAAAAAGCTCTGTGGTACCATTATCCTGACAGAAAAATTCTTCCTTCTCTGAATGCGCCCTTTGCTTCTCATACAGAAGGCACAGCAGACCTGTGCTCATGGAGCTACAGAGCAGAGACTCATTCAGTGCAGATCATGCTAGGTCATCCTTGTACTATTTCTGTGTATCCTAATGATGCACTGGCATGTTCTTACTGTAAATCACATTTTTAAAAAATATATCACAACCCCCTTAAATTTTCCAGGATGCACTCATGCTGACACTGGTCATTACATTATTTATGCTAATGAGGGGAATCAATTAGTGGTTTTAAGTTTTGACATTACACGTTAACTTTACCCTCAAATAAAAGGACACCTGGGGCTCGCTCTCCTCTTGCATCAGAGGAGGTGCATGAGGTGAATCAGTGTGTTTTTTCTGAGTATGGGGAAAAAAGGGAGATGAACATATGTATAACTACAGAGCTCCAGTAGAATTCTCTAATTTCTTTACAGACCTGCCTGTAGTTCATTGCTGTGCTGGTAAACAGAAGGAACCTTAAATGCTACTACAGCACTCATCTGGAATACGCCCTCCAATTTTAGGGAAGAAAAAAAAAGATTCACTTATACCAGATGAAAAGAGTTACTTTTGGAAATTCAGAATAATGGAAAGCCTATCTTAAAAGTGGAGACTAAAGGACTGGACTTGTTTATCTTGGCAAACAAAGGCTGGGACAAGGTTCTCTTTGATCTGTAAAATGGGGCCAAGATGAGAAGAAGAGCTCCTTAAACAACTGAGCATCAAAGAGGCAAAAGAAGTGGGGAAACTCATGTGTTCCCACTTACCTGACTGTGAGTCTTAATTTTGTGATGCTTCTGCCTCACATGAAGAAGGGAGGTTGCAGAATAGGTCCCACAGAGGTTGCAGAATAGGTCCCACAGGTCTATGTGGGCTGGATGGAGAAGGAAGGGGACTGCACATCAGTGAGTTTGCAGGAGCATGGGATGGATTCTGTGAGTCAGGAAAGCCTTTCAGGTCTGGTAACTGATAACTGCCTAAGTACAGGAAAAGATGTTTCACGTGGCCTGCTTTCCTTGGAGATAGCAAAAGGAAAGAGATCTGAAAGACAAATGGCTCCCTAAAATGGCTTTTTAACTTCTGGTGGTTTAACACTGGCCAGTCATATGCTGGAGACTCTTTTCCTGACCATAGTCCTTGCAGCATTTTTAGGAAGAACTTTTCCTTTTATTAGAGGCTGCCCAGGCACTTGGAAATGGCAGTTTCCATTCACAGAGTCATTCTCAGTTTTACACGAGTCTGTGATAGTGGCTCGGAAGCTGGAAGACTTTGAATCTAAAGAAACCTGACTAACAGCAACGCTGCCTGCACTCTTAGAGGAATAAGTGTAAACCATTTTGAGAAAGGCAGATTTTGTGTTTGTTTCTTGCTTGTAAATGATGATATAGCATTTTGGAAGAAAAGTGCAGCAGAGGATTCCATAATTAGATATTAAAACAACGATGATTTCCACTGCTGGCAAGTATTTGCCAAATGTAGTTGCGTAGACAGGGATAAATACGATCCATGCTATAAAATAAATTAGCATGCCAAAAGTGATGAATTTAGCTTCATTGTAGTTCTCTGGCAACTTCCTACCTTTAAAGGCAAATATGAAGCAAATAAATGCTAGGGCAGCGATGTAGCCCAACATAATCCCAAAAGCTACAATAGACCCCTCATTGCATTCCAGAATTATTGCTCTTGGGATTGAGAAATTTTGATTTACAAAAGGTGTCCTAAATATTAGCCAGAAGGTGCAAATGATAACTTGAATTCCAGTGCAAGTGACCACAGTGGGAATAGGTTTATACATGCATTTCAGGAAATTTTGAAGCTTGGGATCAAAGCTGAAAGCTAGTAAAATTTTTAGTGACTTTATTAAAATACATGAGATGCAGAGTGTAAAACTTATACCAAAGAGTGCTTGCCTAGTTTTACATTTGAATTCTGTGGGTACATCTATGAAGAAGACAGTGCTTAAAAAAATTAGGAAGTGGCTGAAGAGAATAATATAGCAGACAGTCAGACCACCAGATGCCTTTACAACTGGCGTGTCCAAGTTTTTGGTAAATATTACACAAATAGACAAGACCAACACAACCCCAAAAGCAGAGAGGAGGAGGAGGAAGATAGCAAACCAGTCAGTCCAGGCAAGGAAATAGATTGTCTTCCTGTAGCACGTGCTGCTGTTGATGGGAGCCCAGTAGGTTTTGTTGTTACATCGGTAGCAGTAATCCATATCTGGAAGAAGGAAAAAAGGAAGATATCTTAGAACCCCAAAGTTAATAAACTGCAAAGTGGGTTGTGGGGACTTGAGATACAGGAGCAATGTGGGAAAGGATGCTGAAGGGAAAAGATGGGTCTGACTGCCTCTGAGTCCGGCTGTGGCTGTCCAGGGGGAGGAGCTGCGGGGCTGCGGTGGCTGCGGTGGCAGTGGCACAACGAGCTAAGGACAAATGCCTGGAGCCCCCTGCCAGCTGGGAGCAAGCCTTGCCTGCAGCCAGAGGCGAGGAGGGAAAACGACCAGGCTTCTAAAACTGTCTTGCTCATCACTGACCAGTGAAATGTGACCAGTGAAACTTTAATTGAAACCTGAACAATGACTCTAGAGTAATAAATTCTCTTGCAAAAATTTGAATTATTTTTCTTTCATTTGTCTCTTTTAACAAGAAAACACTCTAATATTCTCTTTACAGATAGCTTTTAAAATACAACAGCAAGAACAAACATTGCTTTAGATAATTATTTGAAAGGTATTTTTGCTTTGAAATTCCTATTTTATGATATGGAAAATTTTCACAATTAATTGAATAAGAAGATAAAATTTACTTTTCTTCTGCTCTCAGGATATTAAAAAGTACATGCTCCCTTAATTTTCTTTATTCTATCTCTCTTCTCTATATTTAATTTTCCCCTTTAAAAGATTTTGCTTAAACCAATGGTAAAGTATACATCACATTTGATACTAGAAAATATTGCTGGACAGTTCTATCAAATTACACAGCACTTTGTGGTAAGACACAAAGTGTGCAGCTAAGCAAAATACAAAACAATTGAACTTCATAGATTCATAGGCTTCCAGAATGGTTTGGGTTGGAAGGGACTTTCAAAGACCATCTAGTTCCAATTCCTGCACCAGGGGCAGGGACACTTTTCACTACACCAGGTTGCTCAGAGCTCTGTCCAACCTGGCCTTGAACACTTCTAAGAATGGGGCAACCATAACAACTTCTCTGGACAACCAGTGCCTCACCACCCTCAAAGTCAAGAAATTGCTCCTGACTGGACTGAATGTGCTAAGGAAAGACAGGGAGGAAAGGCTCTATTTAATGAGAGTAAATTTCACTAATAAATCAGCTGGAATTTCCATCCTAGCAAAGGATAATGCTAGTCAGCTGGACAATCTAATTACTTTAAACTTGGCCTTTTAAAAAGCATTTATATCAAGTTTTACAAGAAACTGATCATAAATAAATGTTTAAATCCCATTCCAAAATTTAACCCAAGGTTCTCAAGGCACACTACATCCAAGCAAAACAACTGCAGCGATGTATAAATAAACCTTTATTTGGATACAAATTTTTTACCTGTTTGGTTGCTGTAATGGTTTTCTGGGCAGTAAATGCACTCATAGCAGCACGTGTGTGGACTTTCTGTAACCTTTTTCACCTGGCCTGGCCTGCAGGGCTGGGAACATGTTGACTGAACCTTCTGCAGTGTACAGAGGTGAAAAAAAAAGAGATCATCATCTTAGGTACAGCTAATTACAAGGGAACATTAATATAAACCTCCAGGATTTTTGCAATTTGTATTTATTTCATCATACATATTTTAAGGAACTCTGAAAATTATTTTGAAAAACAGATGTTGTAGGGTCCATATATCTTGCATTTTCTCCACACAGTCAATGAGTAATAGAATGAGGCATTATTTACCTGATAATTTTATTTTTGGGCCCTGAATGCTAATTCCTGGATTTGTGTGTACCTTTAAAATCTAGATCAAAATCTTTCATTCAGCTTTGAACCTGTATTTAGACTACAGAGGATCATCTTCAAAGAATGCACAGAAGCATCTGAAGGGGAATCTGAGTGAACTGCTTCAAAAATGAATTCCTGATACTCTGCTCAGCTGCTCAGAGCCCAGGAGGGACACCTTGGCCTGAAGGAGATGTTTTGGAGATGCTCTGTACTCTGACGCTCCTGACCCTTGCCAGCTTATCCCTGAGTCATGAAGTTCCATTCCTGGGTGTGTGATCAGGGCCTTCTCTTGAGGTCTCACTTCAGGTCCTCCTTCAGAAGACAAATTTTGTCAAATTATCTGTCCTGAGGCACACTGCACTTTCCTCTCTTTCCAAGATGGTGTTTACAAGGAGGTGGAGACATTTCCCTGCACCAGAAAGAGGGACAAGGTTTGAGGTTTCTTTCTGTCCTCAGCTAAGTTCACATGTGGAGACCAGAATTCAGCCCACCTGGTAAGCAGCCTCTGCCTGTCCCATTAGTGGGGAATGCCTTGCAGCACAGAGCTGTGCCATGAACTCAGACATCCACCCGTGCACAGAGGACAGATTATCCAGCTGGAACTGGCCAGGGCCACCCACCATTCCTGTCTACACTGGTGCTGGGGCTCTGGGTGGCACCACCTACTCATGTTTCTGACCCCAGCTCTAACAGGAGCAAATAAACAACAAACAACAAAACTTTTTTTTGTTTTTTTTTTTTTTTTAAACAGTGAAGTCAACATGTCTGAATCTTCATGTAAAAAAAAATGTGGTACAAAAGTGAGGAAATTTTTATGCACCATCATTTCTTATTTTAAAATCCCTTTGTAAGATTCTGGAATAGCATCCTTAGGACAGACATAACATTCTAGGGGCATTCTGGAGAAATAAATAAATCACTGAGCCTGCTCATAGACTAACATGCATCTCAGGGTGCATGAAAGGGATTGAATAAACTCAGAAAGGATTCTTTGCTCTAAAAGGAGAACATTAAACCACACAAGAGATTCCTAGCTGGCACATGTTCCAGTAGCAAGTGCTGCAGGGAGAAAAAAACTGTCTTAAAATAAATTTCACACATTATGTCAACAAATTAAAAGTTACCTTTAAAGCCAGAAAATCTTGTTTTTTCTCTTCATCCTCAAAGATAAAGCCACCTTTCTCTGCATTGTATTCTGCCATAGTGGTGATTTCCATGTGGCCATCAATTTCTTTCCAAAGAAGGACATCGTAACTGGTGCTCATATCTCCATTGGAGTCAAATTTGACTTCCTTATCATCATCAATGATTACAACTCTTTTAAGTTCTTCAAGGAGCTGCACATAAGTGTAAGGAATGATAACATACACCCGTATCATGTCAGTGTGACAAACTGAGTAGTTTAACATATGTATGATAGTATCAAGTGAAAAAGAAACTTTTAAATTTCTCTTTCTCTTTTGGGACAAAGAGAAATATTAAAATTCATATTCATTTTGTTTACAGAATTACATTATACTGACAATCATGTTGGCCTTAAAAATCTCTTATTAAAAAGAATCATAATTTCATAAAATCATAATAATAGTATTTTTCCAGCCTTGAAAATTTTGATGTGATATTCAGAGAAAATATTTTTGCTTGCAAATAACTAAGAGTCTTTTAGCACTCCCCTTCTTGTAAAGACCAGTGGTGAGCAGTGCTCTTGTTATTACTTTACTGTCAGCAGAGTCAATCTGGGCAACATTTGCTTCCAGAGTAAATTCTCCCAGCATGTCTGGGAGTATCTAGCACTGTTCCCAGCTGCAGCTGTGACTGAATTTGTGTGTGGCAAGGTGAGACTCAGAACTGTTAATAATCAATGAACAATGCTTTGTCAAGACAAGTGTCCAGCTTCATATTGCAATCCATTCTGTTCAACAGGGGAAAACTACTGCCTCCCTCATCACAAACAGATGAAACAGGTCTGTGTGAATCTCGAAAAGGACAGGTTAAGGCACACTATATATCCCCACTCCCAGCTCATGAGGAAATCATAGAAAGTACTCCTATTAGCTGCCATGATTCTTAGTTAAAGGAAAAGCTTTACTATTTTGCAGACCTAGTGATTTTTTTGGCAACAGTAATTAACTGACAAGAAAAAAATTCAATGTTTAGTGAAAGGCTGAGTTCAACTGCATTTGAAAATCATGCTGTTACATGGGTCCATTTGTGACATTCATAGCATTTAACAAAAGTGCTGGTAAGTATACTACCTCAATAGGCTTTGTCAAATTTATGTAGCACATCTAGTAACACATACACATCTAGTGTATATAATATGCCATCTTGTCATGTATAATGTAATTTTTTTGAGTGTTTATATAGTTTATGAAGAACCAGTGTGTTTCTAACCAATTTGATTGGTGCATTTTATTTGGATGCTGCATAGTTATGTGGAACTGAATAGTGTTTTTAAAATTGTATATACTCAGACTAGTAATTTAATTTTTCTGTTCTTCACTTTTTCAATTTATCTAACAATATGAGAACACCAAAGCTTTTTGAATACATCTTGGGCTTCATACAGAAGGGGCTAATATGTAGCAACAGATTGGTGCAACTGGTTTTTGGAGTTTTTTGTGAAGTCTGTAAAACAATCACTCTATTGTTTCCCTGTATATGGAGATGTATGATATGGATTATTTGGATCCTAAAAGTTTTCTGTACATATATATCTTCTTTCCTAGAGGGTTGAATTTTCATGTAGAAGAAACATGTTATGAAAACATCACAGGGGAAATAATTATCTCTCAGTTCTCTTCATGTCTGCTTAACAACTTAAAAGGAGTTAATTTGGATGGCTTGGCATTTAGTTCATTTATGGTGTAAATGTAGCTCCATAAAGCTGCATTCCTATGAAACAGTCCTGAATTTGTCCCATTAGTGTTTACTAATTCATGTAATTAGTCTGATTGTTACTGGGTTATTGGTTAGTTGGTTTTTATTTCAAATCTCATATCTTGGTTTGACCTGCCCTAACCTAGGATAAGAGGTCAGAGCAAATCAGAGTGCTTCAGAGGTTGTTTGACTTTTAAGTGAACATTTGTTTAATCTTCTGAGTAAAAGTGTGTAAAAGTGAATAGTCCTGAGCAGGTCCTTGGGTAAAAGGTCAGGTCAGGTTTACTTTTCTGATTTTCCTCTTCTTTTCCCACCCGGTAGTGTGATAACAAGTACCTCACCCATCTTAAAGATTATGTCTTTATATATAAAAGTCAAGATCAGACAGAGGTATAATGTATTGCATTTTCAGTTTCAAGTAGAGACTCTTTGTAGAGGAAAATACTTGAATTAAGAAAAAACATATACAATGGTGAGAGAAAAAGAGAGGGAAATTGAAACTCTGGTGAATGCTCCTATCCTGCAGTATCCCCATCTCTCAAGAGCGCTCATGATGTGTATCACAGTGGTTTGCAGCAACGGGACCAACCACTAGTAGTCAAATAGCTGATACGAAGTAATTTAGTAAAAGAACCAAGCTTTTATCTCCAGGAATATGGGAGCAAAAATGCAATGAAAGTTAGGCAGAGAGAATGAGACCTGTAAGAATTAGCATCATACCTCCCAGGGAGTGAAGGCAGATGGATCCTTGCAGTCTCTGTCTTTGCATTGCCTTTTAATGGCGTGAGCTATAGCATAGACTGCAAGCATAGTACTATGGATAAATCCTGGTTCAACATTAGCATTCAAAAAATCATCTCTCCAGATCTGAGGTTTACTCCAATCATTTTCAAGTAGATTATCCTGGGACTGGTTTGCAATGCATGTCTGAAAATCATGATATTTCAGGTGTGCACAGACTGACAAAAGCATAATATATTCACGTAAAAACTTGTTGTTTTCACTGGGTTTTTCATGAAGGTTTCTCAAAAACTCTTGGAATGAGGAGATGTCTCCATTTTTAAATCCAAATCCCACAACTGTTCCCAGCTGTCTGATATTGGGAATTGTACTGATCTTGACTGCAGCTGACCAGTTATCACTTGCAATCCAGATTTTGTTAACATTCCTCTCAATTGCCTTCTTGAATAGTTTGAGCACATGAAACTGTCTCATAAAGACAACAATAACATTTACTCTTGTTTCCTTGACAATCTTCTCAATTGCTTGATCAACTTTGGTGTGAAAGGTGCTGTCAGAGAGATAGGCTGGCAGCATCTCTTTAAAAGCTATGCAAACGTTGTTCGCCATGGCCTGGACCCCAAAGCTCTCCAAAGCGAACCGCCCATTGTCATCATCAGTGGCTATTACTCCGATCCAGTTCCACCCAGATTCACAGATCAAGCGAGTCATTGCTCTTGTCTGGTGAAAATCACTGGGGATAGTCCTGAAGAAAGAAGGAAACCTGATTTTGTCACTGAGGATTTCAGCTGATGATGCAGGACTGACCTAGGAAGAACGAACAATTCAGTTATGGATGTGGTCCCCTCCAAAGGATGCCAAGAGATCCAAAGCTGCTATGGTTGCTCTTTCTTCCCACCTGACCCAGACTCCCTCCTCCTGTTAGTGAGCATGAACAAGGAGCAGCCAAAGGGGGCAGGTTCTCTCTCCCTGCTCTTAGGACACAGACTTGTGCCCAACACCAGTTACACTTTTTTTTTTTTTCACTTTCTTCCACATAATTCAGTGAGAGCTGAGAACAAAATCTTTCAAAATGGATATGACAGTAATGATGGTATTAAGATTTTGGTTTACTCTGTTCAGATACCATCAACATGCTTTTCAAAACAATATTTAAAATATTGACTATTTTTTGAGTCTCTATTCAAATTGCTGGTACTCTTATATTTTGTAGTATTTTCCTATCACTGAGTGTGTTAGTATGGTTCACACATATATTATTTTTTCTCGCCAATATTTAATTATTATATTTCAAAAGGATCATTAAATCAGTTGGAAGAACATCACAAACAAACAAACAGTAACCAATATTACAAAGTGTTCTAATTTTTTGATACAAAAGATTTATTATCTTTTTCTTGTGAATGTAGCTGGAAAAGCATAAAAAGAACATTGCTATTTAAATCTCTCCAGTTTTAACCCTTTCTTATTTTTTGTTGGAACTTTTTTCCCCCCTATATTTCTTGACAGTTCTTAAAAAATAAACTTAAGCTTTCCAAAAGAAGAGTCATCTCTCTGGAGGGGATACCAAAATCTTACTCTGTCAGACCACTGCAGATGCTATTGATAAGAAAAATCTGTTGGGTCCCATTTTCCATCTGTGCCCTACTGCAGATTTTTTAGACACTTGCCTCTTGATTATGTTCAAGTGTGGCATTTTAATTTTCATACTTACTACAGTTCCTGTGGTGGCGTTGGAGGTCAGAATTACTTCCTACCATTGCAGAGGAGAAGATTCAGTTAGAAGTTATCTTTAGTTCAGACTTTATGTCTTTTCCACCTATTTGGTTAATTCATATCCATTGCAAAAACCAAAGTGCAAGACAGGATGGTATGAAAGTGGATCTGTTTCTTCCTTCTTAATCCTGGCCTTGACCCCAATTCTTTTACAAAGGTGACAGTAGGAAGGTAATCACGGGCCTAAGCACAAATGTGGGACTGTACTAGTCCTAGAGAGGTAAGAAATAGAAAAGGATGTTTTGGGAAGGAATAGTGTGGGTCTAAACTGTTGCATTCTTTCACTTCTACAATCATTTGAAGAGTACTAGGAGAAAAATCTTTGTTTTAGAGCAATCTTCCTCACTTCCCTGTCCACAGTTTTAACTGACTCCAACATTTAAGTTCTCTTGGGCTGGAGAGAATTCCTGAATTTCTGGACAGATCAGATCTGATCTGGTCTTTTTTTTTTTTTTTTTTTTTTTTAAGCTTGAGAGTTTGAGATTGAGTATTGTCATATTCACCACCAGGCAAACTGTACATGGCAGCTGTAACTTTGCTGTCTGAATGAAGTCCTTGAGTGTCATCCAAGGTACATTGGAGTAACCAGGATTGACCAAAGGCACTGCCAGGCTGACAAGAGCCCAGAATGTCCCTGAAAAAACACTTGGATAAATGTGCCTCGGGTACAGAAAATATCCCTTACTGCCTTTGTTTGAGTAAGTGAATCAAGGCCTCTGCTTGGAGCTGAAGCCCACTGGTCTTGTTGTTCTTAGAACAGAACAAATCCTGCCCTGTAGTAAATATGTGGATTTTGCAATTCCTGTGATGGGAGCCTTAATTCTTAGCATGGTGAATCTGAACCTCTGTCCAAAATAAAATAATTGCCTCAAACCTACCTGTGGGATTAATTGCAAAGCCAACAGCCTTGACACTGCCATCGACACCTCTGAGTAGCTGGCTCCAGTGACTGCCTTGACTCTTGGGATGTAGTCTGAGTAGTTACACTTGAACTCCACGGCATCCTCCGAAGAATTGAATTTAGACAGAAACCTCAGAGCAGACGCCATGGCTTTTGTAACTTCTGCACACGTGTCATAGATTTCATAGCCCAGCGTAACTCCAGATAACAGCGTTGAGTTGTTGATGCTTTCAATAGCGTGTATCATTGCAAGTGTCTGAAGAAAAACTTGAATTTCAAAGCTGTCAGAGAAACATGAGTGGAATTTTTTAGAAAAACTTTGTTGGAAGCAAGGGTGAAGCAAAGCCTGTTTTGAGCATGTCCCTTAGAATTTTGCAGCTGCTGAAAAGAACTGATGGGTAGTAAGTTTTGTGAGTTTTGTTTGGATTTAGTGCACAAAAGATTAAAAACCATTTTTTCTCATGTAACAGGAGACTAAGTAAAATAAACACAAAACTGAAAATATACTTGAATAAAAGTTTTTTTTTCTGGAAAAAAAAAGGTACTAAAAGTTTAAATTTCATGATACATGAAAATTTACAAGTGATACCTTCAGAAAGCATCTGTTGATGTCAATGAAGATATTCTACTTTACTACACTTGCCCACTAAGTTTTTAAAAAATGTATTTATTTTCAACAAAAGCATGAAGCAAAGAAAAGGAAGTACTAAATATTTCAGAACAGAAGAAAATATTTCAGAGGTCAAGGTCTCTAGTGGTTGCATTGGTGTTTCTAAAACACTCTTCAGACCTGAGGAAGTTAGCCCAGATATTTCCCCTCATCTCCAGTGGACGTTATAATAGGTGATTAATCAGAACTGAGCTAGCACAAAATGTCTACAATACAACCAACCCTCCTCTCAGGCATGCTTCTCTAAAGATTACAAATCTTGTGATCTAAATTCATTTTCAGATCAACTTGAGATAATTTATGTCTCCATAGAAAAATAATGGAAGACAGACAAAATTATCAATTTAATCAACATTTTGACATAAATCCAGACAGATACTTGCATGCCTAGCTGATTATTAGATTCAGATGTGGGATTAAGTTGTAAAATTCAAATAAAATTTGAATGAATTTGAAAAATTCATTAAAAATTTTTTTTTGAATTTGTGGATTTGCACCTGTATTTCAATTTTTAAAAATGGATGTTTGGAATTCCTGGTCTTAGGAAAGGTTTATTATGTACTTAAAATAAAATTCTTCACCAGGTTTCCTTTTTATGCATTCCAGAAAAATGGATGTTTCAAGCACAGTAGGATTTGGACCCAACAGAATAAATATTCTGATGCACAGAATGCATGCATTACAAGGTGTATATATGTAGGCTATCCTATAAAATTAAGCCACAATTATATTTCCAAGTGTAATAATTATGGTAATTTAAAAAATAACTATAGTGTCATCATCAAGGTGCTAACGTAGATTATAAATGCCCAAGAGATGGGAGGCATACTTTACTATGGGTTTGGGTAAAATGGAAAAGTATTCCTGTGTTCAAATCATGTAGGTTCAGCTTCATAACAAAAAAATGAATAGATGCCCAGCTTAGTCCTTCAGACCTATAGTAAATTACCATTTCCATGGAAATCAGATGATAACACAAACATCCAATGCTATTTGATTATCAGTGATGATTGAAATAGGATCAAATGCTCATTCCCTTCCTCAGTAAACTGCTGTATTTTTTATTGTAACTTGGCCATATTTTGTCATCCTGTATTAATTTACGTGAAATTCATGTGATGTACAAGGAATTTTTTAAGACTAAGCAAAGCAAAAGAACCAGAATTTGTTGACCTTAACATAAGAGTTACATGTCCAGTGTCAGTGCTCTCTTCTTTGCTGTATGTTTAATTTCCAGTATTACTCACCCAGCACAATTCTGAATTACTGGCTTGATGGGATCCTCTTCTGGATGCAGCATTTCACTGTGAACTGCAAACAAACCTCCAATAATGATGTCCCCTGGAGAACTGGCACCCACAAAGTCGTCAGCATTCTGGCAGGAGAAAGCGATGTTGGTGCCGACCACAAAGCAAGGGATCAAAAAGATAACAAATGCCATGTGTCTGTTTTGCTCACTCACTCCCAGCTTTGAGTCAATCAAGCTGCAGCACCAACAAGGGCTCCTGTGTCATCTGTAAAGAGTAGCAAAGGACAAAGGCTGCACTCGAATGTTGGTCACGCCTCATAAGGTGCTTGTATTTGCCTCACTGGACAAGGCTTTTTTATTGAAGGTACTAAAGCAGTGCTGTCACATAAAATGTGAGGGTGTGGTGGTGTGAGAGTGGAGAGGGAGGGAGAAAGATAAATGAGTTTAAAAGGAAATGCTGGACATTAAATCTCTTATGTTGTGTTCAAAGTTTCTGATACCTTATCTGAAACACGTGGCAAATATTTTGGTATAAATTTGGGCTTGTTTTGAATTCCTTCTAGCTGAGTGGAGTGTGCAAAGAAGTAAATATATAATATGGTAGTAGTGATACTGCTGTGACCATGTTTTAAGAGCCTAGTCTAAGAATGCTAAAATATAAAACCCCCCCTGTCACAGTATGCTTTATATTAGACTCTGGTTCAAAAATCCCAGCTCCAAACTACCAAAAGACTGCTTTTCTCTCAAACCTTTATATGTTTTAAAATTCTTGTATAAAAATTATTTGGATAAGTTAATATTCAGGGTTCTGAACTACATGTCCTTGGGACTTCAGTAGGTTTTGGATCAGGTTCCATATTTACAAACCAGGCCAAGTCTGCTGCTGGCTAATGTGATAAACAGAGAACAGTGGAAATCAATAACATTAATCCTAGTTTTTGCTTTCTTCCCTGTCTGACTGAGGACACCAGCGCATGAACAGCAGCTCCTGTGCTGTGGGAGGAACGGGAAGTGGCTGTTCTCACCACCACTGTTCCCCTCAGATTCACAGGAATCAGATGCTGTGCCAGAAGGGAACTCAGGGAAAAGAGAGGCAGAAGCTGGACTCTCAGCCCTGATAAACCCAAATCTTAAACATCAAAGTGAACCTCCTTAGGACAGAAACATGACTTGTCCTAATAAGTCAATTCATGAGAGTGACACAGGTCTGACAACAATCCTTCTCTGTCTCTGATATTGGTTTATTTCCTGTTTTCTTTTAATGGCTTCTTCAGATTTTGCTTCTTTTGGCAGTATGCCAAAACACTCCCAAAAGAATGGGTTCAGTCATAGCACATATTGTCTGTGATTGCATAAAATCTAGGTTTACATAGAAAATGTCAACTAAGGTTTATTTACTGGACAAGAAAATTAGAAATGGGTTGTCTGTTATGCATTCTTTCTGATAAACATAATGCATACAGTATAAATTATTCAAATTACTATATTTTGTTTGTTTTCTCAATAGTCTCTTTGTAGTAAAATATCTATTTACAACCAAGATACTTCTTGTAAATGCAAATGCAATAGACAAAATACTTGCAAGTGCAAATGTTAATCCCTAGTTAAGTTAACATTTAGGCTTTTAATGTAACAGTTTGTGTTTCTTTCATCTGCCTTTCTTTCCATGTGGCATTCTTGCTGCTGGGTCAGTGCAGATAGTAAAGAGCTGCCTGACTTTTTTTTAATATATCTGATCACATTTATTTATGGGCAGATGTTGATACCAGTTTATTCTGCTTCTGCACTGACTCACAAAAATTCCAGCTATTCCAAAGGTTTTCCTCTTGACTCATAACAGCATTAACTGTAGTCAGATGCTGGCCCTGAGTTATGAGACATTCACCTCCAAATATTCATGCACTTGCTCCTTTCCAGCCATGTAATGCAACCTAAAGCCTGGTTCCACATACTCTAGTGTTTCCTTTACCTTCCATATAATTCTGTATGTAAAACTTGTCTATACTTAGATGTAACTAAGGCATAAGACTGGGACTAGCCATTTCCTTAAGCAATAAGAAATATTAGTATAAAATGTAGCTTTTAAGGGCTTAACAGTAAGTACTGTAATAAGGACTCAATGGAAACACAGTACTGGTAATTTTAAACTTCAGATTTGTTATGGTTGATGATTAGAAGCAGAAAAGGAACTTTACCCTGGCCAGTCTCTAAAAACCTATTTATTTCTATAGAATACAAATAAAAAATCTTTACTTGGTCACTTTGGAAAGTGGAAGTTGACAACATAAACATCACATATAATTGATGCATAATTTCATGTTATTTATAAAAACACCATAAAAAGAGGTGTGCTTTCAAGTCAACTACACAGATTTTATTTTATTTGTTATGTCGCAGTGTTATTTTCAAAAGAAAGAGGGTTTTCAATACCTATGTCTCATAATTACTACTAGTGATGAGAGGTATGTAAGATAGCCTATTCATTATTGCAGAATTGACATGAACCATTTGCAAATATCCTTTTTCTTTGGCACTTGGATGAAATAGAAATAATTGTATAGTACAAAGTGTTTCTTGTTTCAAATGTAGCGACATATCCTGGACATAACACTAGACTTTTACAATTATCAGCACAGGAGTATTTCCTGGCAGGTAGATTCAAGCATAAGAGTCAGGGGAATTTGGTGAAGTACCATCATCATTCGAAAGCTGCCTCTAATGGACTGTACAAAGATGGAAAACAGGAACTAACAATCCCAAAGCTACTGTGAGAGCCATAGGTGAAATCTAAGAAGCTTTAGAGGATCTTGTGGGAGACAAAGAGGTCCTGTCAGTATCTCTATGTGCCCCAGAGTTACCTGTTGCCATGACAAAGTGGTTACTTCCACTCGGACTTTGAGAAGGACCAGAACTGGTGGGGTTTGGAGGATGGTCCTTATGAACCCTCAGCACTAATCCTTCAGGTGACCTCTTGTAAATTTATGCCCAGTACATTTTTGGCGAAGTGTTGAAAAGACCCACAATTAAAAGTGTACAAGAGAAGCTGGGTGTGACTTGAGTGTGAAACCAACAGGATGTACCCTCACAGCAGTGGACACCTGGAAATGGATCACCTGCTCCTCCTGTCTTTGCAGCCTCTAGACCTGGACAGACAAGTCTCTCTGCTTTTGTGCAGGAGGAAGTTTTGCAACCCTCAGTTGCTTTGTCCAGCAAAGAGAGATTACACTGTACATGAAACAAAGACCAACATTTTGGCTGAACTTCTTTGTCCTAGCTGTTGCTTCTGATAATGGCTTAGATTCAAACAGGAGTATCTTTTCTCTGAAGCCCTTCCAGTTAGGTATGTTAAAGGAAAGAGGCATTTTTCATGAATTTCTATTTTAAACTGGTTTTAATTGTGCTGCTTCCAAACATACGACACATAGCAAAATCCTCTGCCAGACATGCACAATAGCTAAGGGAAGAAAGAAAAATAGTCCCTCAAACAGGACTTACACTGACACAATGGCAATTGTCCTTTTCAAAGAAACGAGCAACATTCAAATAGAATCCCATCATTTGCATTAAGAAGATTAAATATTGGTTTGGATTGCCAGCTTTCTTGATCAATAGAACAATAGCATTTAACACGGTAATTTTGATTTACTAAGTTTCTTTTAAGGATGTTTAAACAATGGGGGGAAAAAAAGAAGGAGGTATTTCATGACTAATATTAAATATGAAAATTAAAGAATGGGAAGACAAATACTTTTTATTTTGATTTGTGATCTGTTATAAAAAACAAACAAAGATAAAAATTAAAAATACATGAACAGTGAAATGGAATCTGGATGGAAGCCAACAGCTCACATTAATTCCTGAGAAACAAACTAACTCAATTTTCAAGTTCATTGAGTTTGTCCTCTAGAGGGTATCAGCTGAGCTGCATGAAGGGAAGGAAAAATCCTATTTTTCTTTATCAGGTCACAATGTTGTAACATGTCTCCTGATGTTCCTTGAAAGTTGAATTTCCCCTGATGCTAATGGCCTTGTGGGAGTACATCTGGTGGAAAATTGAGATGCTGGGACATGGCAGTGCCCTCAACCTCCTCCCTGGACTGTCAGGGACATCCTGGGTAGTCTCACAACAATTTCTTTTACAGAAAGTGTTTTAGTAATTAGTCCATGTTGCACACATGCAGTGCACCTCTGCTGTTTATGCTAGAAAAAGGATATAAGAAATTAAAACAGAGTTGTGAAAGGGCCTATATTTGAACTAATGCCTACAATTTTTTTTTGCTCAGATGAGATATGTTTGTTTCACTTAGCTTTTGTCTGATATTTTAATATACTTAGATTAAATTTCAAGTCAAACACAATTTTAATGTGAAAAATCAAGAGGATTTTAATTTTCTGATGTTGACAGGCATTCTAAAATTTAATTTACTTGTAAAATACCTGTTTTTTTTTTGTTTGTTTTTAATAATCCAGCAAGCCTAATCCTATCCCACCCAGCCAAGATAGTCAGCTACATAGGTTGGATGCAGGGCAATTTTTCATAAAAGCCAGCATGGTAGGCATGACCCAACTTATTGAGATGACATTTTCAGAATTTTTCAGGTTTTTTGTCTCTCCTCTGTTCCATCTCCTCCTCTTTTAATTGAAAAACAAGAGAGCAAAAATGTCATTCATCTGTTGACAATGCAAATATTTGGTCCCAGCCTGTAGTGAAAGGGCCACCCAGAGGGAAAGAAAACCTCTAACTTAAGTATTTGGGCTTTCTCCTGAAAGGCTAGAGGCCAGGGGTCCTTCTGCCAGTGACCACTCTCAATCCTAGAGTGACATCTTTGCTACATAAAAGGAGGGGACGCATACCTTTTTTCTTCCAGTGTCCTGTACTGACTAGAATGTCATTGACAATTTGTTTAAGAAAACCCTTCTTGCCAGAGCAGTAAGAACCTTCCTAAGAGACTCAGCATATTCAGAAATTCCTGGGGTGGTATTGCCTAGTATATCTAGCATGTTTTGGAAATGCCTATCAGCAAGAAAGTTGGGCTGGAGATCATCTCACACAAAAATGCCAATGGCAAGCAAGTATGAAATTTGTGCTAAGCAACTCTCAGTATTATTAATAAAGAACACAGCTCAAAATAAAATTAGTGTTACAGGAATTTAAAAATGTAAGTGTTTACACCTTTTAGACATCTCCAAGGGTATTGATTGTGGAGGATCTGAGAGTGTTGGTTTTGAATACAGGCTGTTAAAGGGACAGGTAACCACATAAATTGAGATAGACATCTTGGTGACCTTGTGCTTATTCTCATTAAATCACTTTTGCAAAAAGCACTTAGTGATTTTTTTAACCCTTGCACTGCTTGTCCCACATAAGTTCCTTAAAAAATATTCCCATTTTTCTTCAGTCACTTTGGAGATAAAACAGAAATGCTAATACTAAACAGTAATTGAATAAGAGAAATGAAAATAGGTTTTGGAAGCAGGGACTGAAAGTCAGGTCAACCCTAATTTTAAGGGAATGCCTTAATTACTAAAACATATAATGAAAATACTCACCTAAATGTTCAAGTCTATTCAAATATCAGCAGATATCTATTCAAATATCAGCAATAACAAGAAGAGAGAATTAATTTGCTTTGTCCCTCAGCATACTTTAACAAGAACACATTTGGAAAACATGGATTTAAAACTCTTCAGATAGAGAAGGAAATCAAGTCCATGTCTCCCAAATATGTTGCCTGACAGGACCTAGAATAGCACACCAGGAAAAGAGCAGGTCTTCATTTTCCAGTTTCATAAACCCTTATCTTGTCACTGTCTTGAAACCATGTATCTTTTCTCTGAATACTTAGCTATCTGACACAGAGAAAGATACTTTGGGATTGGACTGGAGAATTTCCAGATGTCCCTTCCAACATCACCTATTGTGTAGTTCTGTGATAATGCCACACTCAATAGTGTCTGGGAATAGGTGCCCATAGATGCCAAATTGTGGAACACGCAAGTGGGATTTGAGACTCCTCACAGGACAAACTACTGTAGGCAGTCCTGAGCTCAGCCAGCAGGACTTGGGGAACTCTGTTTCTGAGAACCTAAATCTCCCTATGTTTGTACAGAAGATAAGCTGTTAGGAGCTCCTTACCAAGCTGTGAGGAGCTCTGCAGGCAAGGAACAAGATTCCTGAAGGTAGAGAGGTTTTATGCCTTAGTTAGCTCAGTCCAGGTTTGATGCTAATTGATTCAAGGTTGTCATTGTCACCCTTATTCTGGACTTAACTTTGGTTAAGATCTTTCGAGATTTCAGTTCACCTTACAAGATTTAACTGATTGTGTTATAAAAATAAACATATACCTGCAAAGAGAGTACAGGCAGAACAGGTGACACTCATAAAAATTCCTTTCAGATAAGGAAGAGAACCCAAAATAGCAAATCCATGAATCACTCTGGAGGCTGACTTCAACCTTCAGAATGAAAGACTGAGGAAAAAAGAAAAAGGTTTCACACATTAAAATCATTGAGAATGTTGACTACTAAAAAGTTCACTGTTATCATATTGTAGAGTAACATAACACTTCCAACAGAATATTGTGCACTATTGTTTAAGGACAGCTTACATATAAAAAAATACTGCATTGCTGACTATGACTAACAAGAAAATAGCAAAGAAAATTTTGCTGTAAGTCATTTCTGTTCCCTAACAAGAAATTGTCTTTGAAGAAATACCTCAAGAATGGATAAACCCATTCATCTGCAGTTACTCTCACAAGCATTCTGCTTATACATAATTTTTTAGAAATACAATATGAAATGCTACTAGCACACAAATGAATTTGGTCTTAAGTTTGGTATTAAATCTCTTTGCAATCACCCAGCCTTTAAAGCTGAAGGTGATAGAACAACTATAAGGACCTCTATTAACTGGAAGAAAAAATAAGTTATGTCAGCAGCTATCCAAAAGACAGCAAAAAATTTACTAGGATCAACCAAGGACAGAGCAAAATCACATTAGCTATGTGAATTTGTCTTTTATTTGAAGCCAGAGATTTGTTGATATTTTCTCCAGTAGATTTTCAGGCATTCAATTTTCTGCAGTTTTCAGGTACTTCCATCATGACCTACATAGATGAAATGGTTATTGCCATACTGCCAGAGAGAAATTTCATGATTTCATAGAAAAGCAAGGAAGCTTTATCTGAAAAAAAAAAGAAATAAAGGTTAGTATTTTCCTAGAGGTATACTTAAATATTTCTATGTTTAAAAGATAGAAATATTTACCAGTCTTTTCTGTTAGATGGGCACACTCTAAAGTCTGAAAGGATAAGTATAAAACCTTGTGCTACAGGTTGTTCTAAGGATTCCTCTTCTTTCAACAGAAAAAGGGGTTTCTATCCTTTATAAATAATCCAGA
Organism: Anomalospiza imberbis; assembly: GCF_031753505.1. NCBI lineage: Eukaryota > Metazoa > Chordata > Aves > Passeriformes > Viduidae > Anomalospiza > Anomalospiza imberbis. Next base: position 49,114,850 of record NC_089683.1, read on the forward strand.
GGGGCAGCAAGAAAAAAGAACTTAAGGAGTTTGAGGCCAATTCATATAGTGCTTTTCCATCTGTTTTTCTTTTTTTTTTTTTTTTTTTTTTATTCTTTGTTTGGTTTGGTTTGATTTTAAATTAGAATGGTTTCCTTCTTTTCACACATCAATTCCTTTATGTGAATTTCCACCACCCACTGGGGGAGTTCTGTTTTAATGTAACTCCTAGTGATAAGAAAAATCATATTTGTGTGGCATCTAATATCTAAATTGTTAAAATCTTTACCTCTAATACATTGAAATGCAGATACTGCTTTTTCTAAATCTGTAGAATAAATGTACTTATGTGGATGCAGAATTCTTTGACATTCATTTGTCAAAGCAGTTTAATAAGGGCAGCAGATTCTTATGACATACAAAATGGTTTGAGCTGAAAAGGACCATTAAAGATCATCCAGTTCCAAACCTCCTGCCATGGGCAGGGAAACTTTGCACTTTGACCAAACTAGTGAAAGCCCCATCCAACCTGCCCCATCCAACCTGGCCTTGAACACTTTCAGATATGTGTCATCCACAACTTCCCTGGGCAACCTGTTCCGGTGCCTCACCACCCTCATTGTAAAAATGTCTTCCTTATATACAGTGTAAATCCACCCTCTCTCACAAGAGTCATTGCCTCTTGTCCTGTCACTACAGGACTTGCTTAAAAATCTTTCTTCATCATTCTTGTAAGCCACTTTTATGTACTGAAAGACTGCAAATATTTTCTTATTGTTCCTGAGACAATATATTGGTTAAAAAAGGTAATGTCATTATTTCCACATGAATGCATTCACAAATCATCAACAAGGCACAGTCAAAACCTGATGATGATAATAATAATAATAATAATGATGATGATGATGATGGTAGTTCCCATTAGAGTCTGTGAATATATCTGTAGGTTAATGAAAAGTGATTTGTAATATCATGATTACAAGAAGTGAGGCAGTAAAAAAGGTCTCTGCACAGGTGCCACATCTAGTCCTATCTCATTAATGAGAAATTAGGAAACAGAAAACTAAATTATTTTCTGCATTACACCAGAGTAATTCACAGCCTAATTCTGCAGATGTGTTTAAGCTACACTCATCTGTACCCCCCAGGACTGAAACATGACAGATCTCCAGATGAGGTGTGAGACTATCATGTTTAGAAATGCCCCAATATGCCTTCCAATTCAAAGCACAATGTGATCTATTGAGTACCAAGGTCTTTGAAGACAGAAGTTTTAATATGTGGCAAGTAGCATATGCATTGCATTATTAGGAAATAATTGTTAATGGAAACATGAAATAAAAGAAATGAAAAATGAATTTTAGGGCCAGAATTTTTTAATCCCATAGATCCAACACAAATATTTTGAAAAACACCCATAGTCACCAGAGTTTCTCATCAGGAATTTAATTTCCATGAGAGCTTTCTCTTTCTCCAAAGGTCTAACTCTTATTCAGTCTGGTTTATTTATGTTATTTCCAATTCCTAAACTGAGCATTTCCAAATGCCTTGTTTTTAATGAAGTGTAGCAGTAGTATTTGATTGGAATTTTGATAAATGTGCAGATACATCCATGCATATTTCCTGCAAGCCTATATGCAAATATATGAAAAAATAAAAATGTACTTAGATAAAGACCAAGGGCTGGTCTCTGTTGCCCTGTGTTGTCATTCATCACTCCAAAACAGAATGTATTATAATATCTACAAAGTTTCTCCGTGGAATTTCCCTGGCTATTGAAATCATGTGATGTGGTTTAGTGACTGTAGTGGTATTCAGTCAAAGGTTGTACTTTATAATCTTGGAGGTATTTTTCAACCTTAATGATTCTATAACTCTATGAAAATGATTCCATAATTCAAACAAGGGCAACAGAACTGGAGAAGGGTAAATCCAACATGCTAAAAGCATGGAATAAACCTCTTTCTTGAAGCACCCTTTACTACCATCACAGTAACCAGGGCATCACTTCAGGATGACCTTAACTCAAGTTAGTTCAGATTGCAGTGGGATGTACTGCTAAATCCTGCACAAATGCTCTCTGCCCTTAATCACAGAATCCATCTGTTGATAAGAGACACAGCAAAGACCTTTCTGGTGTTTTCAAAACATGTAGCAGGTGGAACAGGTGGTGTTGAAGGTGTTCTGGGTGAAGGAAAGGACTAGATCAGGCTGGCTGGAGCTGAGGAGATACTCAGCCTCCTTTGGCTTGGTGTGTTAAATGAGCAGGAAACAGGCAAGGTAGCTTATTTAATGTCAGTGATTTGGGAAGCGCCCTGACCACCAGGAACCGGTCTGTTACTGAGCACATCCAGTATCCCTTTATCAAAGAACCCTTATCAACTTAGATCCTCTGCATCATGCAAGGTTTCATAGTGTGCCCTTCCCAGGGCATGCCTGGCTATATGTCCACTATCCCAGCTACCCCAAGAATCTTGTCCTTGGCCAGGATTTATGCTCAGAAGTGCTGAAAACAGTATGACCACTCTGTTGTTGAAGTTAGATCTTTGACAGTAAGCAACATAACTCCTCTTATGCAGAAATTTGAGTTAATTTTCCTCCAGACCAGATTCCAGAATCTGCAAGAAGCAACCAGCAAGAAGTTGTGATTTTTCTTAGAGCACAATACCTCTTTGTGTACTTGTGACAATGTGAACTTTTATTGAGTGTTTGCTTAGCAAATAAGGACCTAATCAAGTGCCCATTGAAGTCAGTGGGAAGGATACTATTGCCTGCAGATCAGGTATTGAATTGCTCTCACATTGTCATTAAATATAATGTATATATTAAATGCTTTTTAAAATATTATCCAAATATACAATGAAGGGAAAATTTTTTTCTTCTGTCACACAATTTTAAAATAATTGGCTGTAACTTCTTCATTACTGGGAAACACCATTTCATCCGTGAAAAACAGGGGACAGTAACAGCAAACACTTGGTTCCTGACCTTAGAAAACGCTTGCCTGAAGTAAGTCAGAGTTAGCAGTGCATAAATGTCTCTCCATCCAGGAAACAGCCTCACCTCCTCATCATTCAAAGCCTCGCTCCTGCATCTCAAAACTGAGCATGCGCTAGAAATGGGAATATGCAAAGGGGCAAGCAGTGGTTTTGTTTCCAGATTAATTGAGGGCCTGAGCAACTTCCAGGTGAAAGCACTGTTTGTCCCTGTGGCTTTGTGTAGTGTGGCTAATTGTTCTCAAGAAAAAAAAAATTCTGGAGTGAAAACCAGAATTATTCAGAGTAACAGAACACTAGACTCAGATACAGAGCACTTAGTGGATTCCTAGTGCAGCATGCTTTTGTTCATGCCTAGCTGGAAGAACAGAGGTAATATTCCTAAAAAAAAGGAAAGGAAAGGAAAGGAAAGGAAAGGAAAGGAAAGGAAAGGAAAGGAAAGGAAAGGAAAGGAAAGGAAAGGAAAGGAAAGGAAAGGAAAGGAAAGGAAAGGAAAGGAAAGGAAAAATGAAGAGGTTGGTTCTACATGACAGAATTGTAAAGTTGCGCAGTAACTTTGTGTGATTATTTGTTCAAAGGTAGCTGTATTAATCTAAAAAACACATTTTGCACATCACCCATGAATAGCTCAGGCAGTTCAGCAGATTTTATTGCTGCAAAAGTGAGGAAATCTTTCTCCCTTCCATTCTTATATATCCTCTATCCTGACCATCCTCCTTCCCTTTCCCTCAGTCCCAGTGGTACCATCGCACCCACATTCTGGCTCTGATCACACTCTGGGCTCATTTAACAATTTGAAATATCAGAAAGCCCTTCATTGTTTTCTCTTGGCCTTGTTTCCTGTTACTTCAGTAAATTAAACTGACACAGAAGTGTCTATAAGTGCTGAATACTAGCAGAAGGAGTGTGTGGCTAGGAACAGGGTGGACAGAGAGACACAGAGGGGAAAAAAATTTGTTTTGAGAAGTGGTGAGCTGTCTGTGAATGTAGCAGTTTAGTGAGCTGCACTCAGCTGGTGGTAGAACCTTCGGGACTCAGCTTTGCATAGAGAGAATAGTCCCTTGACTTTACTGGTTTGCTTCTGTTAACACCTATTTAGAAGTTGTTTGCAGATAGGCTAGTTATACAAGAAGTGCTGCTAATAGGCCTGTTTGGAGTATCTGCAGAAACTCTCAAAATCACTTATTTAAGGGTGAACATATCCTCTAAGCTCAGCTTTATTTGGATCATTCACAGAGGAACACAAGATGTTTGAATAGCTGCTGAGTTAAAAAACTCTGCTGGCCTCCTTAATATTTTTTTCCTCAATGTGCCCACCAAAGCACAGTGCAAATACATGAATAGTGAAGTGGCTGTTCAGTCTGTAAGCTTGTAGGAGCATGTACTTATATGAATACAAACATTTTCTCCCAATTTGGCACAGGAGAAAAGAATACATACTGAAAAATGACATTTCAAAATCAAGATAAGTAACCTGAGACAACTGTTTAACAATACCTGAAGAGAGATGAAGAGAGAGGTAAGCATTGAGATTTTTTGCTTACATGTACACACATAAGGTCAGAACTATACAGTTTACCTCAACTACCTTCAGAGAATAGAGTGTCCCTGCATTTGTAGAGGATAAAGACATGTGAACTGTGAAGGGGTTAGTGTAACATATGGTTTATTAATTTTGAAGTTTGTTCTTTGGGAAGAAAAATAGAAGGACCCACTTCTATACAAAACAGAATGGGTTTTCATTTAAAGATCATAGGAACAGGCAGTGAGTAAAATACCCTAACATAATGAGACAGAGAGACAGGTCCTGCTTTATCAGCTGAAGACAGATCAGGAAATACCTTATTAAACATCACCATCTACTGGATGCCAACAATTATTCCTTATAAAGGAAACTGTAAGCTTCTATGCTGAATTAACTTGTCAGACAAGCTGTTGCTTTCAAAGATCTGGCCCTGATTGTAAAGTTATTGGCAGGGCAAGGTTTGTGGATCTTTTCCATACCAAGCTGGGAAAAGATCTTCAGAATTATAGAAACTCAGAAAGTTCAGGGTGATATATCAAAAGCTATGAAATGGCTAATAACACAGAATGAGAACCTACAAAAAGATGGGAATAGTCAATGGGAATAGTCAGACATGGAGGCAATAGCATCCTTTGGGTGATCAATTTATTTTCTTGTGGTATTTTTGTGTAGATACACACACACACACACACACACACACACACACACACACACACATTCCTGATGGAGTTGAATGCTTCTCCTCCTGGGTAGTTTGTGTTGATTGCTGTTCCATTGCTTTGAATATTAACTTTTCATTCTGTTGGCTGCACAGATAAAGTTCAACCATATTTGTGTGATCTTACAGCATCAGGACTGGCAGTTCACAGGCTTATTGAAGTCAAAAAGGCACCATTGTAGATTGCACTCCCCTGCTATAGCTGCTGAGCAGGACTAGCTGGGCAATGAAAGATCCTCCTTCCCATCCCACTGAGAGCAGGAATCTCCAGCCCCACACTGAAGAATGCCACTTCTCTTGTCTGGTGTCCTTCCTTCACTTTCATATCTTTCTCCAATTTCTTCTTGTACAAGCACCAGAGAAGCCACGGTACAAACTGGCAGCAGTGAGGGATCAAATATCTTCCTCTGTGGTAGAAGAGAGACCCAATGGAAAAGTGCTAAAATTTGAAGGCCCTCTTCTTTCTTTGCCTTTGCTTTCTCTACAGTTTCAGTTGGTTGCATGCACAAAACTGGTGACTCAAGACACCAGAAAGAAGCAAATTCTTTAGAGAAATCACTTAGCAAAAATTGCTGATGTATAAGAACCTTGAGAAGGGCTCAGAAAAAAAACTGCAAAGACAAAGAATTTTCCCTTATCACTGAGTGATGTTCTCAAGCCATCATTACAGTTAATTTATCAAAAGAAATGATTCAATGATTATTGGAAACAATAAAGCTAAGATTTTGGAGGATGTTTCAATTTGTTTCAAATTTGACCCTTTAATTGGGATTCTTATCTAAAGAAATTTTTGTGATAAAAATCTATTCTTGGATATATGCTTTCAAAAGGTGTTGCCAGTGACACTGTCAAATGCAGGAGCTCTTAGCTTAGTGCACCAATTTATTTTTTTTTTAATTTTCAAGATGCTAATACTCTCAAAAAGTAAACACTGAGATGTGGAAAGGATCAAAATAAATGGGAAAGCTATCTTGTTTGAATTGGTGATGATTAAAACTGTTTCTTGCAAGGCGTCACAGAAAACCAGAAATGGAGTTTCAGGGGGAGCTAAATAAGATTCATGCTATGTCAAAGCAGAGAGAATGACAAACAATGACAATTATGACAAATTAATTTATTATATCTTTGTAGAGTACTGGTAGGTATCATACTTTACTTTTACTGTACTAGCAGCATATTTGGAAATAAATAGGTGTTAGAGACTACCAAAGAGTCCTGGCATCAACACTGTATCAGGGCTTCTGTGTAGTTAATTTGTCTGGGGAGGATATGAGGTGAAACAGTTTCCAACACTTAAGTAAACATCATGCAGGATTACACAGGAATAGATCAATAACAAATTGTATTTCTATTGCTGCATTTATCTTCCAAACATTTTGCAGTTCAAAACAGAGAACCCCTCAGGCAGATTGTTGTTAATGGCAAGTCACACTGATATGAATAAAGTTGAAAAAATTTTTGCTCTCATGTGCTGTGTTGGCAACAAGGAAAAGAAACACTGCAGCAAGATGAAATGGTGCAATACCCGAGTGCTGATATAAAAGATATTTCACATCCAAGTTATAGAAACAAATAATTCTGTTGACCTACAGAGCACCTGTATCTGATCATTTGCTCCAGGTTATACAACAGACTGTTGAATTTTAGTGGTATTACATCATTACAAAATTCCCCTAAAACCTAGCAATGCTTCCTAGGCTCGCAGTACAGACCTAGAAGGAAACAGATTTATGAGAAGATGATCTCTTTCATTGCGTATTGTGCCTGGTATGAACTACCTCTGGAAGACACCTTTTCTTCTCCACTGGCTGTAAAGGGAGACTAAGGTGAACAGATTAGACTAAGAAAACTAACTCTGAGACAAAGTTAGGCAAGACGTGTTGCATGCTTCAAGTACAAATTATAGAACCATAGATTAGTTTGGGTTGGAAGGGACCTTTGAAGTTCATGTAGTTCAATCCTCCTGCAATGTGCAGGAACATCTCCAACTACATCAGGCTGCTCAGACCCCCATCCCATCCAGCCTTACTTTGAATGTTTCCAGGGATGATGCATGCTGCATGCACACACCTTGGCAGTCATCTTTGTGCATATGTGTGTGTGTATGTGTATATATATGCATATATAAATATACATATATATATATATATGTTTGTATGTTTATATGTGTGTGTATGCACAATTTTTGAATAGGAAAATTCTAAAAACCCAAATGTACATGGATATATGTTTTAACAGTTCTACTTCATAACCAGATTTTATTCAGTGATAAGCAATATGGACCATGATTCTCAACAGACATACTCCAGAACGATATAAAAAATTTCTAGGCACAAACAATGTTATAATGTTCTTGGTACTTATGGTTTCAGCTAGCCCAATTCTATACCTGTCCCATCCTTTCTGTCTCCCAAAGGCTGAAATCATACATTCGGGTGGACTGCCGACTCCAGCAAGGGGGAGCTTAGATGTGGGGAAGGACTGTCCACCTGCCATAGCTTTTGGTGTCGGTCCTTTGCTTCAGCAGGATTACAAATGCTTGCTGCAGGGAGGAAACTAGCTGGTGCCTATGCTGGACCCCTTACTCAGTTAATCCCTGTGTTGACAATGATGGATAGAATTCATTAGTGTCACTGAGGATATTCTGCCACCATAAGAATCCTGCCCTTTAAGAACAAATAGCTACATTTAGCTCCATAATACCAAAATACCATGTTCAATGTCACATTCGATTTCGTTCACAAAAGATTCAACACAGCAATATGTAGCTGAGAGGTTTTATTATACCATGGAAATACTGGTCAGGGTGGACCAAATTGTGAGCACCTGTGCTAGTGCTCAGGCCAGCCAAAAGTCAGAGGGTCAAATGAGATTTTGCTAGGACCTCAAACAAAGACATTGAAACCAGATGCTGAACTGTCCTGGTGAGTTACAGTAAGAACTGACACAGGCACATGTGGTCAAAGCCATATGTAGCATTGCTTAATGAAGTAAGAAGGGAACACGTAAACAGGGAAGAAATGTTGACTGGAGTAACTGGTAATGAAGAAATATACTTTACACAGTGGAGGGAGCAGGTGTAAGCAGAACAGCAGGAAGTTTGGGCAAAATGCCATTTTTGACTCTGGGACCCTTTCATAGGTCTGCCTTGGGACTGAAGTCCATAGTTTATTCTTATGATAAGGTTTTGGGGCTTTCAGTAGATATGGGCATATCTGGGGTTTTATTAAATATGGATCTGATAGATGAGCTGATCTGACAATGCATTTCTGCAGGAGTGGAAGTGGTCCTATTCTGCTGCTTTGTAGTGCTGGTGGTATCAATGACTTAAGGTGCAGCAGAAGACTGGAAGAAAGTAGAAGGAAAACAGCTGTTCACGAGCTTTGTGTTTGTGACAGTCCAGCACTACCTGATGGCTCAAAGAATGCTTCATAATTCATCCAATATAACATTTCAGGGCTGCTTGCTACCACAAGTCATACTACAATTTCCCAGTCCTTACAGTACAACACCTAACATTTTGTTAGGTGTCCTTACAGCACAACACCTAACATTTTGTTGTAATGAGAATTTATTAAAACAGTAGATGTTGCAGTGATCAGACTAGATTTCCATCCTACTGAAAATTTTGTTCTCTGGAAAAAGCAAGGACCACTTTCTGTGATTCTCTCCTGCCACCTCTCAGTCAGCATGCTGAAATGGAGCAAAGCAGACACGTCTGCCAGAAAGAATGTACAAAATAAAGATGTTTTGTTCCATCACCCATAAAATTACGCTGGGAATTAAGGAAATACGGACAGTGACAGATAGCGCCCAGAAGGGTCCCACGACTGGCCCTGCGGCTGTCAGGAGGCAGCTGCGAAGCGCAGAGCGCCCGTCGCCCTCCGCTGGAGGGGAGAACAAGGAGAGCCTCTGCGGCCGCCTTCTGCCCTGAAGGGACGAGGGGACCCTGCGGCCGCCCCCTGCCTCGGCCGCGGCGAGCCGGGAGCTGCTCCCTGGCACCAGCCGGAGCCACCGCCGGCGGGAGTTAATCATTAAATCCCCGGCAGATCCGCTCCTGGCCGGCTCCCCGAACCTCCTCGGCCTTCAGCCGTGCCCTGTCCCCTTCTGGCTTGACCGAGCACGGCGGCGGCAGTAGAAGCGGAGGCAGGGAAGGAGACACCTCCCCGCCACCGCCCGACAGCCGCCTGCGGGCCCCGGTGCGAGGCGGAGCCCCCTGGGCGGGCGGGCCGTCCCTGCCCGCAAGGGAGCCATGTCGCCTCCCTGGACGGCGCCGTAAGGCACACCTGTCCCCCGCTGCCGCCCCCGCATCGCTTCTCCTCCGCTTCACAGCGGCGCTTGGCCGACACCGTCTCCGGCCGCGGTGCAGAGAGCCCCGGTCCACGCGTTAGCCGGCGCCCCGCGCCCTCAGGCCCGCTCCCGTCCCCTCCCGCCGCCCATGGGCGCCGCCCGCGCCGCGCCGGGGCAGAGCCGGCGCCGCTGAGGAGCATGGCCAAGGGACCCGAGCAGGGGGACGCCTTCCTGCACCTCCCGGCCGCGCAGGCGGTGCCCACCGAGGCACAGGAGGAGCGCTACGCGGGGCTGCTGGGGCGAAGCTTGCTGCCCTGCGCCCGGGAGGCGCTGCCCGAGCCGCCGCTGTCCGCCGGCATCAAGGCAGGTAAAGGCGAGGAGCAGCAGCGTGCCCTGCCCAGCCCAGCCCGCGCCGCGGCAGGAAGCGGGAGCCGCTGCTCGGGCTCCGGCGGGGACGCGGCTGCCGGGCCCGTCCCTCAGCCCGCGGCGGGCTGGGCGGCAGAAGGGATGGGGTGGCTTGTTGCGGGACCGTAACGATGCCCTTGGGCCTCTCTTCTTGTCCCCCGCGGCGCTCAGAAACACGCTTCGGCAGCGAAGCCCTCTCCTCGGAAGAAGAGGATGCGGATGCTCGCGACGGCGCGCTGACAGCCGCCGACCGAAGCCCGTCTTCGAAGAAGAGCATCACGCAGATCATGAAGGACAAGAAGAAGCAGACGCAGCTCACCCTGCAATGGTAGGGCTCCAGAGAGCCCCCGCTGCCTGCCCTGGGGGCTCCAGGACCGAGCCGGCGTGTCCGTCACACATTCAAAGGGACCCTTCTCTAACAGCTGAGCCGGCGAGGAGGGCGACATCTCTTTTAGAAAGAATTTGTCATTTTTGGGGCGTTTCGTTTGTTGGTTTTTGTTTTCTGTTTTTGTTTTGCGGGTTTCTTTTGGATGAGCCTCATCTGCAAATAAGGACACCCATCCCCAAATTTCTGAGTTTTGAAATTATCAAATGTTTGTCACTTAATAGAAGTCTCAGTCAGATTCTTATACTCTGTGGCTATCAATTAAATGTATCATCAAAATGTAGAAATGAAACATTATTTAAGAATTGCGTTTGTGAACAACTGCTTTAATTATGCTTTAACACTGTGACAGATTTTCATTGTCTTATTATGCATGTCTTTTACATTATGTTTTCTGACCCATTGAGGCCCTAACTTTGGTTTATTTTATCTGGGGGAAAAAAGTTAACCAAATAAGAAATCAAATTTTTCATACATTAATTGATAAATGTTTGTATGAAAATACACTTGAAATTAGGGAGGAGTTTGTTGAAGTAAATGGGAACTTAATTAGGAAATGCAGTCAATAGAGTTATTTTTTTCTTCTAACTGAAAAATTAGACTAATCCAAATTATTCAGTTTCTTACTCTAGTTTACTTCTGAGTGTAAGTAGTTAAGGATTTAAGTCTGGTGAGTCAGTGCAAAATTATTCAATATGCATCGCTTACCACACAGTATTTTATTACAAATTTGTGTAATTTGAGAAACAAATTTATTGCATATCATCCCAGGAGTAGTGAACAATGTAAAATGATAAAGAAAAAAACCAACAGGACAGAGAAATATCTAGCTGTTACCAAGGCTTCTCTTCAAGTGAAAACAGTCAGGGTTTTGCTTCAGTTTTAAAAATTTTGCTTTAATGACCATCACTCAGCACCCGTATTCTGTAAACTGATTGGGAAGCCACATAGAAATTCACCTTCTTCAAAAAACTATGTTCTTTGTTTTTTCCACTGTGGTTTAAAGCATTTCCAGGTCCAGAGTGGAAATTAAAAAGCAAAACAATGAAGAAAAGAGATAGTAGCTCAGGTGTTGAGGATACAGTGGGACAGAAGATGAAAGTCAAGGTCCCTGCTCTTAAATCCTCTCAAAGGACTGACTTAAACACAGATCTTTTATAGTCTAGTTAAGACTCTTATTTTCAGACTAAGGCTGGCTCTTCAGTGATGATAACTTAGTTATTTAAATAAAGCAAAAAAGTCCAGACATTGAAAAAGACTCATTGAGAACAGGGATCTGGCTCCAGGTTTTCCATATTCTGCAACTAGCCTAAGCACCAAGTGTGGAGTCTGTCTGTAGTGCCTGTCATTTTTAGGAGAAACTCATCTGTGTGCTCTGATGGAATTCTTCAGTAAAATTTAAAAAAGAAGACCAACTGAAAAAAAAAGAGAACAAAAATTGGGAAATGCAATCAGGAGAAATGGCATGTTGCTTCTTACTCTGGCAGTTTCTTTCTCTACACAGGCTGGAAGAAAACTACATTGTATGTGAAGGAGTATGTTTACCAAGATGCATCCTTTATGCACATTATTTAGACTTCTGCAGAAAAGAGAAGCTGGAACCTGCCTGTGCTGCAACTTTTGGGAAGGTAATAAGTAAATGCCTTAATAATGTGTTAGATCAGTTGTTTGGGAGAGTCACAGTTTAGTACACCTGCGTAAGAATTCTTCTGAAATTTGCATGTTTTCTACTGCTAATGTACATGGAATCAGACTAACTATAACTACACTGTCTCCTATGAAGGCATTTCTTAACATCACCTTTAGGAGATTGAAGCTGAAATTCCCTTTTTCTTCATGACATTAATAGGTTCTTTCCACAAAACCAGATCTGACATGGAGGACACTTATAATTATACTAAAGACAGTGTAAGGTGAGATGTGACACAGGCAGTACTACTCGAAGAGGAAAAGAAATTAATAACACAAAGAGCTTCCAAATGAAAAATTGTTGATTCATTCTCTTTTCTACCCTTCTCTACAATTAATCCTGAAGTAATTTAATGTAAGAGAGATGTGAACTCTCCAAATTAAATCCTGAGTATTTAGTGAAGCAGGAAACCAAAAATGCTTCAAGGATCATCTTTTTTAAGCACTACTGATCTAGTAATGGTTTATACATAGCAAAATGCATTAATTAAATTAAATAATGGATTTTAAATCTGGTTCATAGAATGTTCATTTCCTATTTTATTCCTCTTGAACTGGATATACTAAAAAAGTGGATATCTAATTTTCATACACAGTTTCAGTGTAAATGAGAAAGACATTAGGTTCAATTTAAACATTATTTTGGCAGTGATCTGTCTATTCAACATATCTATTGGGTCTGCCTCTATTACTGAATTAATTTTTCAGATCACACTTTCAAATAAAAACATCTATTTCTTTCTAGTTGTTTGTCTTTGAAAACAGAATAGCTAGAGGGCAGAGTTTCCCCTGATTTTGTTTAGATCTCTGAAGCAAAAAATACAGTTGTACTTTAGGAACTTGAACATAATAGGATTCTGATGAAGAAAACTAAATTTTAAATAGAAATGAAAACAGAAAGGGAGAACAGGTGGGAAGACTGGAGATACACAGCAAGATGGGCAAGGATGGAAGTAAGCCTACAGTGTGAAACATGGCCTAATTGTTTATGTTGTGCCATAAGTATCAAAAATGTTAATGCATGAACTGCCTTAGACCATATATTTACACTACGATTTTTTTATAAACAGATTGCTAAGAAAGTTTGCCAGTGTTAGAAATTAACGGAGTTATTTTCTTTTTAGACCATTCGCCAGAAATTCCCTCTCCTTACCACAAGGCGGCTTGGAACAAGGGGCCATTCAAAGTAAGGCACAGTTACGTGTGTATCTGCTTATAGAACACATTTTAAGAACCATGTGTATTTCCATGTCTCCTTAATATGTACTAATTGGCAGGGGAGTTTATTCAGATGGTACACTGCAAATGATAACTTTCATGTACATTTTGAAATTGATACTCAAACTCAAGCATTTAAGTTTGAAAACACTGCTGCATAATTTTTAAAATTAAACTGATTAAGCTTGTAAATCTTGCCATTGCATTTATAGACCCATGCATATGTTGCAAATATATGTCAAAATATTAGATATAAAAATCCTGTATTTATAGCTTCTCATCTTTCTATAAATAATGATTTTATTTCTCTTTTGCAAGCCTAACAACTTTTATTGTGTTCTCTATGTAACAATATGGGTTCACTCAAATACACCACTAGAAAAAGCATTGTTTTAAATTGAAGTTAAATTATATTTCTGCTCTTTCTTGTGGGTATTTTATAAAACTCTGAAAAGTACACAATCTATAGTACAGTAATTTCATAAATAATGTATCCTATTAATTTGTATATTTGGTCTGTAAAAATTTAGGTTGCAGTTATAAATCATAGACAGCTCTATATCACCTGGTGATAAAATTTTTATTGGTTCTGGTTCTGGCATTATGCTTTTGGCCATGAATAATTTAGTGTAAAACTGTTGTGAAGAGTGGCAATACACATACTCCCTCACATTCATTTTGCTAATGAATAAGATAGAAAACCAGAATAATAGAGATATAAATAGGAGAAACTCAAAACATTCTGTTTGTTTGGGAAAACTCTTTATTTTGAGCTACTTAGCCTTGAACGACAGTTACTTTTGTCTTTCAGTAGTTTATAAGCAAAACTGAAAAGAAAAGGAGACTGAAAAGAAAAAAATCTACAAGACTTGCTTTCCAAAGTGCTTTGCAATATACTAGAAAGGTTGGAAAGATAAATATTTTATTTTCATAGTTTTGGGGGTTATTAAATGTTGTTATACTTGGTTTTCTTCCTGCCTTAGAAATACAAGAAACAGCTAGTTATTCCACCTTAGTTTTGCTGAAGAATGAATGAGATGTCATTTGTGAACTTTAGTTTTTGTTGCAGAAAAAAATGGTGGGGAAGAATTTAAATTCCAAATTGTTGTAAAGACATTCTATTTCTTGAGCATGTCTCAAGCATTTTTTTTAAATAACCATTAATAAAAAATGAAATCCAAAGGAAATAAAGTCTTTGTAGGACATTATTCCTTTTTTTGATTTTTTATATTGTTGGTTTTAGCAGAGGATAGTTCTTGCGTAGTGTCTCTCACAGTCTTACAAATTTGTAAGCCATTCACCTCTTTTAGGAGACAGTACACAGCCTGCAATGTATAGAAGAAAACTGGAACTGAAGTTCATTTCTTTTTTTGTAAGTGACCTATAGATGCTGAGTAGAGGTGTTTTGAGGAGGTCAGCTATTAGAAAGGTTATTTATTAGGCAAAAGAGGGATTTTGTGTATTGTCTGCTGTGGTGAACTTAAGCTGTGATTACAGGCATAAGATGGTGTAGACATAGCTTTGCTGCTGGTGTTGTGTTTAGATTTTAAGAGATCTGGCAGGAATATTTAACAATGTGTTAATTCATCAATGCTTTGCTGAATTCTTAGTCAGGTTCATAACCCAACATATTTGGTGAACTACTTAGTTACAATGAATGAGTTAATGCAAGGGAAAAGTCTTCCACATACTCATTATATACTTGTTCTGACATAACTAACAGATTGATAAACAGGATCCAATGAGGATCCAAACTTCCAAAACATATCCTGTGTCTGCATGATTTAAGCACAATAAGTCAACCTTTGTTAAGTAAATGAATATGTTTCAAATATGTATATAGCTACAAAATGAATTGTATTGGAACATGTGTCACTATAGTCCCGTTTTCTCAAAGACATTAAACAATATTAATATAGAAGTAACGCATGCCCAACATTTCTTTAGCAGATTCCATATCCCTATTGACCTTGCTGGTGTTATGTGCCATATTTTCATATGGATTAACTGTTCTTGAACAATTTCCTCAAAGAAATTAGGCATCATCAGGTTTTGTTTGAACATCTGGCACTTGTTTCTCTGTATTTTTTCATCTGTTTTCCTCAGAAGTTTTTCCTATTCAATTCTCATTTCTGCTACAATGCATTTACCTTGCTCTTGCTGTGCAAAAAAGGACCTCACAAAAGGCACAAATGACAATATTTCCAGTTCAGAGACCAAATATAACAGCAAATATTCATATAGAAGTGTCAGTATAAATCATAGAATTATAGAGGCACAGAATGATAGAATGGTTGGGGTTGGAAGGGACTTTAAAGATCATCTAGTGTAACCCCTGTGCCACAGGTAGGGACACTTTCAACTAGGCCAGGTTGCTCAAAGCCCCATCCAATCCAGCCTTGAACACTTCCAGGGATGAGAGATCCACAGCTGCTCTGAGCAATCTGTGCCAGCGCCTCAACACCCCCATAGTAAAGAATTCTTTCCTAATATCTAATCCAAATCTCCCCTTTTCCAGTTTAATGATCTCTGATAATCAATTTTTCTATCTGTGGTGTTGTGGGCCATGTCCGCCTCAGAACTACAGACTTGCTGAGGAATAAATAAATTTCTGATTTCACCAGGTAGCAGTTAGTCACACAAATGTTATTTATAGAAGTATTTCCATTAAATTAATAATAAAGTTAAGGGACTCTTCGGTTTCAATAAATTGCTAGTTACTCTTTTTATGTTATCATGGACTCTAAATGTTACAAGCTGTTTCTGAATTATTTGGACTAGTAAGAGAGTACTAGCAATTAAGTAATATTCTTTAAAGCACAGTAGTGTAGTGACATGGAATTATTTCTATAGCTGCTATCTTTACTACCATATAATGCTAGCAGGAGCAGTATTAGCACTCTCTATTCTTAGCAGTGATGTTTTATATAGCAGTATTGCCTTGGAGCTCTGATCATTGTCCAGGACTCCAGATGCTGCAAAAGCATAAAAAGGAAGAAGACAATTCTTCTCCAATGGAATAATTGTTCTTAAATTTAGAGAAAAGTGCCTTCCTGGACACTGCAAGCATGCATGATAATCTGTTGGTAGAGCCTGGCTGTGATCAGAAGAAAGCAAAGAAAAGAATTTTCTTTTTCCATCATCTTCAAGGTGGTGGAAATTGTTTTTCTCCTACTCTGAAACAAGCTCTTTCTGACATCCTCATGAGCATGAATTGGATTTGAGGAAAAGCTCCTGCACTAGCGTATGGAATACAGTTGCTCTTGTAAGGTGTGAGATACACAAATGTTAGTTCTTCCTCTGTTCCCAAACTGCATTTGTCATCTCTAGTTCAGGGCAAAGGATAAACTTAAAATTGAGTCTGATGATTCCTAGAATTCAAGTCAGAATCTCTCTTTTTCTGTGTTTGCATCCAACAACCCATTTGTGCAAAAGTGTCAGTACTAAAATTCATTTAAACATTTGGCCAAGAAGGCCCAACACATTGGACACGATTTTGTTAACAAAATATGTCAGTCTCTCATGCCCATGCTAATCACTCTACATAGCTGAAAGTAAGGGATATTCTCTGTTTTCAGTCTGCTGAGTGAAAGAAGATGCAGCACCATAAATACTGCAAACTGCTTTCTTTGATTAGTGTTTCATAAGCAACTGTTCTCTGTTCTGAATCCACTTTTTTGCATTGGTAATTTTGAACATACTGTGGTCAATGCTAGAACTCAGCTGTAACTTTCACAGTACTCAAATCACCTAAAGCAGCTATTTGGGAAAATGTACAAACTGCTCAGACCATACACACAGGAAGGCTGTTTGAGCTCAAGTTACAATTTAATTTCTTTGTAGACTTTGATCAATGATGAATCTTAGCTTTTATCCATCATGTCTGAAAACTATTATCTTATTTATTAGGAGTGATTTAGTGGGTTAATAAAACTGATATGGCAGCTGGCCCTGTGATAAGAAGTTATTGCAAGTCCCTGAACAGCTTAAGCCTATCATTTCCTTATCAGCTATCATTTGTGTCAGTGTATGCTAAAATCAGAGCTACAAGTTGTGTAGGAACAAATGTTACAACAAACCACTGAAATTAAAAGAGAAAAGTAGTTCAGCTTGTTTTACAAAATGTTTGTTTCAAAAACTGAGAGTAAATTCCTTGTAGTAACTGATTACATTTTGTTAATTACACACTAGAAGTAATAAATAGTACAATACAAATATACTGAACATACACATAAAAATATGCTCATAAAGAAGGAAGGCTTTTGAAGATATAGGTTAAAGATGTTGTCAGTGTGTCTGGTATGGGTGTACTACTCTCAACAGGGAGCCCAAAATAAGCTGTTCAAATAATGGCTTGTAAGAGAATAATAATCTTCATACTCTATTACTCTATGGAGGATGCCAGACAGATCTCGAAAAGTAAAATTATATTATTTTTAATCATTTCTCTGTTGTGAATAGAAAGCTGTGGTTTTTAGCAGTAAAAATTCAACTACACACTACTGAAGAAAAACAGAATGATACCTGCTATGCCTTTAATACACACAGAATATGTTCTGAAAATATCTATTCTCTACATAACAAGCATAACAAGATGTCTCAGTAATAAATTCTGATATCCTGGGATGTTCCAGCAGGAACAAGTATATTGCCTACCACTAAATACTTGAGAATCTAAATCATACAACAGTTCCTGTTCCTTGCCCGATTATATTAATATTGAATTAGATGTGGAATGATCTAGATATTGAATCATAACTTTGTAAAGAAGTAATGCTTTTCATTGCCTCTGGCCTACTCCAATCTTAACTGGAGGGAATGCCAAATTTATGGTGAAAGTGTAAAAAAGTCTTTATTTTAGAATTTTAAAAATGGCATGTGGTTGAAGCTGGGAGATTTAAACTGTTGGAATGAGATGTGGACAGCTGCTTGCTTACATGGCCAATGACAAATGGACAGATAACATTGTTAAAGAAGCAGTCACAACTCTATTCTGTTTTTATTTCTTGTTCAATGGACACCCTTTGCAATGTAAAGAATAAGTAAATGCTGTTCAAAGAATCCATACCTGTATATTTTAAATACCTCTTGTGTCACACTGAGGAAACAGGGGACACACGTTTAGCTTTCCTAGGGGTTGAGTGCTGCAGTGATCTAGCAGTGTTATGTAGACTCACCCATTTCAGAAAAGCAGTAAAAGCAATGGTGCCACGTTCTGTCATGTTACTTGGCTGTAAAATCCTGAATGCACTCAACAGACTGTCCAGAAAGAGAAAAATTATTTCAGCTGAGATTGTCACAGCCACCTAGGCTAGACAAATATATCATCCTAATGAACATTTTCTTAGGCATAATTTGTATCTAATGCCTTTAACCAGCTTTGTAAATATAAAATACGTGAGGATTTTGTTCTTACCTGTGGTAGTTCCATACAAGAGCAAACAAAATACTGTGGTTTTTTTTTTTTTTAAATGATCATCACCAGGAACAGCATAGATGAGATGAGATTAACACTTTTGTTGATATGTTCTATGAACTATTTGCTGGGGTTTTGTGTCTTAAGAATGCATTTCTTCAAGCTTTTGGGGAATTTGAGTGAAATCGGTGCAGTGTGTTGCAAAGTGGTACTTTGAAGCAGCTCAGTTAAAACAGCTGCCATGGTACTTTCAAGCTAATTTTAGTAAAAAGAAAATTAACCTTTCTATTCTATCCGTAAGATTCTTAGACAAATTTGGTTTAACACAATCAGTTTTTAAATCTGTTGAGTGGAATTTATAAGACAAGGCCTATCAACTTTTATACATGAACTCAAGGAAACTTTGCTATGACCGGTAAGGAAAGAGCTGCCCCCAGCTTGCTCTCCTGCCCTTCTCTCAGAAGTCATTTATTTTGTAGCAAAATCAGTGGAAAGCAGTAAAACTGCACAGCCAGTTTCCTTAGCACCAAACCAACTTTTTTTGCATCTTTGGTGTCTTTGGTTAAGGTGTTGGGTGTGAGCACTGAAAAGCGTGAGCCATAGGCATGTTTCCTTTTTCAATCTCTGTTTGGGAGCAGTAATCTCCAGGAGAGAAACAAGGGAGACAAATGTGGATGAGAATAGCCTAAATGGCTTAATAATTTAGTCTGCCTATGACCTGACAAAAGAATGAATGAATGAATGAATGAATGAATGAATGAATTACATATTATCATTATTAGTCATAGGTGACTGAAGACTAAGTTACAAGATGCACTGGCAACCTATTTTCAACTGAGAAAGGCTCTAAATGTACTGGTGGCAAGCAAGATAAAATGAACCTGTTAGATCAAACCCAGCACCCTTTCAAACAAATGAAGTAAACTGAAACAGAAGGCATTTTAGGGAAAAGAGATGTAACATGTTTCTGGGTTTTCTATTCTAGCTACATTCTTCTTGTAAGAGAGAAAGCATTTTAATTTTAACCCTTGAATTTGGATCAAATCATGACAATACTCTTCTCTATGAGACTATATTTTGTTCCATGTCTGTGAAAGGAATTGTTAGACCCTGTTTAGAAAAGTTTTCAGAAAGCTGTTAGTCTGACAGCTTCCTTTACTTCCAATTCTTTCAGTTTGGCAGCTTGGTCTACTTGACATGTCACTCATAAATGCTCCCCCTTTTTTTTTTTTTCTTTTTTTTTTTTTCCCAGGTATCACTATTATGGAATTGGCATTAAAGAAAGCAGTGCATATTACCACTCTGTGTATTCTGGAAAGGGCTTAACCAGGTAAGATAACTTCTGAGACTTAATCAGTGAAGGTCTAACTATAACCTTCCCTTAGGAAGGTATATGTAGGACTCTAATTTTTGTTTCTAGCAGAACTAGAATTGCTGGTTATCTCAGTGTTTAAAAGGTTGATCTCTAGATTTTGCTAGAGTCTTCCAGTTTGACCCCACCACAGCCAGTGCAGAGCTGTCAACTTTTAACAGCAGAACATTTGTTCAAGTTTGTATGAGGGAGCAAAATCCCATTTCCAGAACACTTGTCTAATTTTGTTTGCCTGTGTGTCACCCTGTGAGTTCTTTCCCCGGGACAGCTTTCCATTATGAAACGTTTGGAGAATGGTGTGAAGCTGGCACCTGTGGGGCAGGAGGGAGGGGTCAGTGTAGATTAATATTTACAGGTCCTTTGACTGGCTAATATCAGTTTAAACCTAACCCAGGAAGCTCTAATTATATTTATTTAAGGGACAGCTAGCAGGATCAATACGTTACGATAGCTGCCTGTTGGTTTGCCAAAGATTAATAGTTCGTAAAACAAATGTCTCTGTTCACATATGGCTTGAATGATGGCTTTCATTGTCTGTGGCTGTATACCTGGATAAGTGGGACTCTGAGAAAGGAAAGGAATAAATGAGTTTATAATCACACATAGAAAATTTGACTGGTGGCAGATTTAGGTCATATCCAAAGAGACCTTTTCCAAGCAATAAGACAAGTGTACAAATTGAGGGTAATGCTGCCAATGATGCTTAAAAAGGGAGGGTTCTCTCCACAGCAGTACTTAGTGTGTAATAGATTAGAATATTCTATTTATTTGTTTGGTATGTGTCCAGAGCTGTGGAGGTATTGCTGGTACACAGTGTATTTTTCTTGCATAATACAGAATTATCTTAAACAAATTGCTAATTTTGTTGACTAAAAGACAGTTATTTTCATTTAAAATAATATAAGAATTATTACTCCTCAGCTTTATGTCAGGCAGGCACAATCTAGTAGCAATGAGTGCAAAGAAAGTGGAGGTTCTGCAAAATTCCCCAAGGCTGGATTTCTGAAGGTATACACTCACATGAAGATGGCATAGATACTCTCTAAGATTTTCAGGGCTACTCACTAGATTCACTAATTAGGAACCTTTTATTTATGTTAGGACCTATATGAGATGTTGAATTTTCAGGGTCCAGCAGTTCAACTGCCTCCCTATCTGAATTAAAGCAGAAGCTCAGATGCTCATTTTTCACAGTCTGCCCATCACGGTAGCTGGGTTTTTCTGTGTGAAGAGAATGATGCAGTTGCTTGGGGTTAAGAACAAGCTTCTGGGTAATGAAAGAATCAGACAGTGTAGGGATTCAAAACTCCCAGTTCCTGGCTGCTGCATATAGTGATCCATAAATCTGTCCTTTACGTCTCTTCTAGTCATTGAGTCTCTGGAAGAGCAGTGTTAACAGATGCTGCCTCACATTTTTGCTGTACATGCAGTGTACATTTTGCTGAACTTGTGGAAATCCAGAGTCCAAAACAAATACATCTAGCTTTGAAGTTAATTAGATCCACGTTATAATCAGCTGAGTGATGCCTTCATTTATACTTAACTATCAACATGCAAGGGAACTGCCTAGGTAACATGCTGGATTATCATGTGGTAGGAACTGTCAGGTTCCTGTGCCAGGCCCGGGCAGGAGGAATTCCACAACTGCTCAGACTCTGATTTCTGAGAGCATCTCAGAGAGCAGGAAACAGCCAGGGAGCATCTCAACAGCAGGAAACAATGATATTGCCACTAATATTATGAGACTTCATATTGCCCACAGTATCTTATCAGTTGGCAGCTAGTGGTACAGGAAATAACAATAATCAAACAACATTTATCATTATACTGATCCATTAGAATACCTATTATTGCACATTCTCTACTTTAGTAGTTATAATTTAAAATGTTCTTTCTGGTTTCTGCGCAGAAGGGTGGTCTGATAGTCCAATGACTTCACTGGGAACTTCTCAATTGGACTCTTAATAGGACATTCACTATACAGCAACATATTTTTGCCAGTTAAGGAATATTTTATCTCAGAAATTTTATGTCATTAGATCAAAATAGTACTGTAGTGAAAAAGAATGGGAAATTACTATGATTTCTTAATTTTTCTAATAAATGTACATTTTAGATATATATATCTATATATCTATATATATATAGATATATATAGATATATAGATAGACAGATAGATAGATATATACTTTTTCTACTCTGAATTTACTTAGCTCTATCAAAAACTGCATATATTTCCTTATAAAGACATTATGGACTTGCATCTATGCTGCCTTTTTGCTGTTTGTGTTGTGTCAAAGATCCAAACAAAAATGTGAAACTGGATTTTATACTTCAGTGTTCAGTCAGTGGTCTTAATCTTCATGTTTTATAAGACATCAGTAGGTTTCCTGTTATCCCCAGGCATTTGAAAATCAGTGGAAGAAGTTAAGAAAAAAATTGAAAACCCATAAAAACCTATAATTGCATTTGGAAAAATGTGACAATTTTTCTAGTAGATCATACATCGATATAATCTCTAAAAATGTTCTGACTAGGAAAAAATAATCAAATATGTTTGCTTTCAAAGGTTCTCTGGAAGCAAGCTAAAGAATGAGGTAAGTGCTGTTTCCTTTTACTTCTGTTATAATACAAGTATTAGGTGACCTATGATTTCCTTCACATTTTTTTCTTTAGAAACTGCAGCATTATTTTTCATTAAATTTTAGACCACATAACCTTTTTTAACAAAGCTGAGTATTTGTTCCTCTAAATGTTCAAAGAAAAATAAGATTGAAAAACACCTTTTAGGGTTCCCATTGCAATCCATTAACCCATAACTGTATTTAAGCAAAGGATCAGGCTCTAGCTTTATGTTTTTTTTTACATGTTACTTCTGCAGGAGGGCTTTTTCAAAATCTCGTATGTCTGACTGGAAACTGAAAATATTTTTTTTTTAAATAAACTGACATTTGTTCCTCATAGTCAGTATTGCCTTTCTCTATTTTTTGCTCTTCATGACATTTTGTTCTTATGTCTTTTTGCTGCTTTTGCTTGCTGGATGGGACAAATAGCAGCTTTGAGTAACTTCTTATCAGCCTTATAGCCTTCCACCATACTTGTTCAGATTTGAATGTCTTTAGAGTAAAATAAATCATAAAGTCTTGTAAATGGTTTGTTTCCAGTTGCTGTTGGAAATATCCCGTCTGATGAACCCTAGAATGGGATCTGGTTTGTTGGTTTTTGTTCTCCAGCCTCCCACAAGTAGTCTACATTTTTTCTGCTCTGTCCTATGGTATAATCACTGTCATTCTGGTCATATTTATAGTAGAAAATTATGGATTATTGTGCATTAAAGGTTAAGGGTTGCTCACAGTATTTTTATTTGGTACTGAGTTCAGCTGGCATGGAATATCCCGCATCCATACTATTAAACTCCTGAACCTGCAAAAGGACATAGGGACATCTCTGCTACATTGACACAAAGAAATGTTTCCAGTATGTGTTGAAATATGACTGGAGGTGTTTGGGATACTGCTAATTGGCATGGGCCAAAAGAACACCAGAGGCCATTCTGAAGTTATACTCTTCCAGTATTGCCTGGAAATGTTTCTTGACACCATTTAATTTACTAAACTAAATATACCTTCTGCGATCAACTGATAGAGAGCAAGCCTTTCACCTTTTTAATTTCCAGATAAGCCACTCCTAGCTGATAGCAGACATTTTTATTTGTCCCTGAGAGTGTAGTTTTGCACTATTGATTTTCATCCCCCTTATTACCATTATCTCAATGCCATCCATGTCTTTCTAGATGACCTCTTGGTCTTCCTCTGTTGATGATTTCATTCATGTCAACCAATTTAATCTATGAAATGTTCAGTCAGATCAGCCCTAAGTCTGATCTTTGGGAATTTTCACTTCAATCCCTTTTCAACCCAGTAGTTTCCTTGTCAACACCACTTGTTAGCATTTCAGCTAGAGTCAGCTTCTTAAATATTTTTACATTCTTTTACTAAGCCCCACTCTCACCAGCATAACTGATCATTTCCTATGGTGACACCATGTCAAGTATTTTAGTGAGGTACAGATAGATTAGGTCTGTTGCATTTTCCCTGTTCAGATAATTGGCTATCTTATCAAAAAAAAGATAGCGCTGTGCCATGGAATATCCCCAACATATTCATGAGCACTACTGAAGCATTCATTCATTCAGAATTTTGGGATGGGATATATCTGGTTCCTTTGGCATAAATCGGTGCATATTTTCTTCCATCTCTGATGTGGCATTCCCAGTCTGCCTTGGAACTGACAATCGCACAAATCTGTCTT
This sequence comes from Anomalospiza imberbis, assembly GCF_031753505.1. Lineage (NCBI taxonomy): Eukaryota > Metazoa > Chordata > Aves > Passeriformes > Viduidae > Anomalospiza > Anomalospiza imberbis. Next base: position 49,139,155 of record NC_089683.1, read on the forward strand.
GTTTCTGACCCAAAGTTCCTTTGTTCTCCCCAGAAAAAAATGTTCACAGATAACTCAGTGGAAATAAATGAGAAAGGGCTCATCACTGTGAGTTCTTGATTGTCTAGCTCAGTATTGTCTGGAATTATTCAGACAGATCTTAATAGAAAAAAAGTCTTTCATGGTCAAAACTGAATTATAATAATCTCAGCATACTGAAATTTTGGCATTATATTTTCATTAGTGTGAACAGGTGATAGATACATCCTTTTTCATTTGCTTGAAAGTACATGCAATTAGGTATTCCAAAAAGATTTACAACAATTGCATAAGGTGTAATTCTCAGTAGGAACATAAAGACATTGAAAAGATGTTAAAGCACTGATTGTCTAAATATACTGAGTAAATGGCATTTGAATGAACACTTATTGAGTGCCAGGGACACTGTTTACTTCTGCTATGTTTTATCACATTTTCTAGTATTCTCTCTGTAGGGGGAGATATCAGCAAATTCTTTTATCTAAACCAGTTAGTGCACCATTAGAGTCTGCATGGTTAATTAGGCAGATAATATTACTGTCATTATCTTAATGTTAAATGGCCATTAGAAACAGATGGCATTAAATTGAAAGGGCAAGTGGCAGCAGGTTAAAATATTAAGCCTAGAACTGAGGCACAGTCATATAAGTCCATTAGCAAGGTAAAAAACATTGCAGATTATCTTCTCTTAAACCTCCCACCACCATCACTGCCTTTTTTTAAATGAACAAATCCCTTTTAATCAGAGCTTTTAATATATTTCATGGGTAATTGCATAATAAAATCATTAGAATTACTCCTGTTAAAAAATACCCTCCTTATTGCCTGATAGGCAATTATAACACTACAAAAGTATTGACATGAAGAAGTACTAATGTTTCTAAATTTCTACAATTTCTTTTACTTAGAGCTTTATATGTATTTGAATAGTATATAGCACAGGCAAAATTAGTTTACTTGATGTATGCTTTTTTATTTTTGCTGCATGTTTTGTCAGATATATCACCCTAAAAAATAGGGCTATATTTATGTTGAATAAGTCAGTTACAGCTATGGTTTTCTGAATTTAGTATTTGAGAGAATTTCACTTGAAACTGGCCTCCAATTTATGAGTCAACATTTACAGAAAAATAGTCTCATTTGTACACTTTTACACTCTAATGTTGCACTATATACCTACCATTCCCACTTCAGTGAAATCTACCTGTAGGTAAAGGGGTAGGAAAAGGTCACTTCAAGTTCCATTCAAATGCCTTGTGCACGATTATAAATTTCATCCATTAGTACAGAGGGAATCTGCACAGAAGTAATAAGATTTTCCACAGGAATATGCAGAAGGGCAGCTCGTGGCTCTGCAAGCTGACTTTACATAAGGACTGGTTAGGCTAAAATAGAACAACGGGTTTAAGCCAAATGGTCTTTAGATTTGAATGCAGTCCTATGAGAATAACTCCAGTTCAGCCAGTAAGGGCAGAACCATAACACAAATTGTATTTCTTCTCATGAGGATGGGCGTTTCACCTTAATCATAGCATTTGAGACCTTCAAAGTGTTTGGTGGAGTTTAGATATAGACACATATTTAATAACCTTCCTGAGCTGGGGTCCAGATCTGGATAAGCATCAATATTTTTGAAGGATTATCTGAATGCAAGTATTCTGGAACCTTGAGAGACTCATGAAATAATATACAAGTTTAGCATGAATTTTTGGTTTCAGATGTAACAGTATTAACTATTTCAATGTTCCTGTTTTTTCCCTTCTGTTTCAGGGTGGTTTTACACGTAAATATTCTCTGAGTTCCAAAACTGGAACACTCCTCCCAGAGTTTCCAAGTGCTCAACATCTTTTGCTTCAAGGGTGCATTTCTAAAGACAAGGTAAAAAGTGAGCTCCTTCTCTGCTGTCTTAGAGATCAAAAATTTGCCACAGAATGTTTCTTCATATCTTAGCCTTTGAGGTATTGACATGAAAGAGCCAGAAATGTCCATAATCAAACAGAGGTGACTGATTTATAGAGGGAGCAAACCTTTACTAACACCGATTAACCAGCTTTCCAATGGAAAGGTGGTTGAATTATTTACCTATTAACTGACCCAGTATTTTACAAACTGATGGTATGTAAGACGGGAAGAGCAAAACAAACAAATAGCTGAGAGTTGTATTCTTTACAAATGCCTTTGGATTTAAGGTAAATTTTGTTCTGATTAGAACAGAACAAATAATTCACAACAAATAATTAGATTAATTTTACTATCTTTCATTAATTATTTGAAAAGCGACTGCAAATGTGAACATTTGGGGTTTTTTTTCAAATTACCTAAATCATTCCTCAAATCAATATTTGTTATTACTTACCTAAGGATAACTCTTCAGTTGGAAGTGTCTCTCATGTTTTATGTCTTTGACTCTTTTACTGTGTGTTACATCTGTGTTGTTTCTTGTCCCCTTACAAGCTGCTATGTTGTGCTAGAAATCCTTTGACAGACATTCTGAAATTTTCAATTTAACCTTAAGTGCAGATGATAATGGTGACTGGTTTGAGACACGTTACTTTGTGAGCCCCTCCTCCTAAGCTTGTTCTGACAAAGTAGTGAAGCCTAGGATTCCTGTAGGGAGAAGCTAAACAAAAAGAGCCATCTTAGCTGGAAATCTTACCATTCAAAATGAAAACCCAAGAACTGGTATACTTAGCAGTGTGCACCACCTGCTGCTATAGTCTCCTTCAGTGAAGTGACATCTCTCATATAGACAGCATTCTCATGAAATTTAAATCTGCCAAATGTTTGAGGTTCCTTGAAGACCCAACACAGCAGTATAAACAAACTGATTTTTACTGTTCCAACAATGGAGAAAAACTGGCAATTCTCTTCATTTTTGGCTCAGCAGCATTGTGCATGCCTGTCTGGGGACAGACTTAGCAGGTTATGAGGAGACTGTGGGAAAGAAGAATTTATGTGAATCCTGCCTTCTCTTTGCTTGCTGCTCTTTTCTTCTTTCTTGTTTTATTATTTCCTGTTTTCTTTTCATACTGCCTTTTCCCTCCTTCAGCTTATTTAACCAAAGATTATTGAAACTAAGATATTTAGGTACTCTGTTGAAGACAGCCCATAAATGAAGTTTGACTCCTGCATTAAACTCTTGAAGAGTTGTTTGCAACTCAGAGTCCATAAATACATCAGTCTGCACTAAAATAGATGGGTAATTCCTGCATTTAATATTTCTGGAGAGAACTTACCCAACCTTCACACTTCCATCAGCTCCTTTCAAAAACAGTTCTTTAAAATGTTCTTGTCTCACTCTTTGCTATTGCTTTTTAAAGATATGTAGTTAAAGAAGCAGCTCTGAAAATCAGGAAAATCTGTTTTCAAAGAAATTTGTATCCTGAACCTATTTCAATAAGATGGCACCAGGTTCATTCAAAATCTGATAGTGGTTTGCTGGAGAAGTTCATAAACTGTAACAAAACTTCTGTGATTCACTACCATAAGAATGGTTTTGCTAGCCCTTTTCCTTCCTTAAATGAGTTTGCATATTTCTTGTCTTATGATTTGCTACAATTAAAAAAAATTTCTACTTTTTTTTTTTTTTTTTAATAGAGGAACACTCCATTCAGATAAAGTAACCTGATGAGATGAAAGGGAGTTCTGCTTATAAAAGTTGAGTTCATGTGAGGCAGTGATTAAACTTTGACCAAATGACTGGCAGCTATTTTCTCATTTGTCCAACTAGATGATGTTTCAGAACACTCATAGACGCCTATTGTAGCCTAATGATTAACTTGCACTGCTCTTTGGGATTAATCTTAGCTTCAGAAAGGTGAATTTACTTTACCATCTGACTGACTAATCTAGCTATTGCCTTACTTTATTATTCACATTTTCACAGTGTATACAGGTTCAGATGCTACATGTCTGACCACAGCAACAGTGCTTGACTTAAATAATGCTTGAATAATAATGACATAAAGCTGTTGATAAAACTAGACATGAGTGATGTCCTCATCACTTCTGGTTATACAGGCTGTCTATTTGCAAATATGCATTGCAATACAGTTTATATTATGTGTTTAAATACTAGCTACACAAAGCAGAAACTTAGATCACTTCAGCAGTAAAGGAAAGATTTAAGAAACTCTGTTTAATATTTCTTTCTTCCAAAACAGGTAGATACTCTTATCATGATGTACAAAACACACTGTCAGTGTGTCCTTGACAATGCAATTAATGGGAACTTTGAAGAGGTAAGGTTGTTTGAACACACACTTGGTACATATGCATGGGAAGCCTAGAAAGCATGATTTATGTCTATGAATCTGGTTCCTATTCCTTTAGATCCAGCATTTCCTATTACATTTTTGGCAAGGAATGCCTGACCATCTTCTTCCTCTGCTTGAAAATCCCATCATCATTGACATTTTCTGTGTCTGTGACTCAATACTGTATAAGGTAAGTTAGGCATTTAGCTACATGAATAATCTCACCCACAGTACAGCTTCTGCATCTGTAAAAAGACAGAATGAGAGGATGACATGACTGCTTTCTGCTGTAAATCAGCAAGGAAATAATTGAACTCAAGAAATAAAATGGGCAGCTCTAAGAGCTGAACTGCAGTCTCAGCTCAGCTGAACACCTGGTGTGTGACCACCCAGGCAGCACAGCAACAGTGCTTGAATGTAGCTAAAAGAAATGCTCATGTACTCACTGGCAAGGCTCACTAAGGTAATCCTGGATGAAAACTGAAGCCTTGTTTTCACTGAAAAGATCATTGCAATTTCTACCAGAAAAGGGAGTCTGGCACATCCATAAGGTTATTCCACATGCCAGTCTGCTGCTCACAGGTTATGTCAAGCTGTGGTTTCATGCTACCAAGCTGGAACAATACTGGGTTAAGACATTTTTGCCCCTCCTGCCAGATGGAGGAATGTGCCCCCTGTTGACGGAGTGAACAAATTACCCTTTGTCTCCTTAAAAGGAAAAAAGCCCAGAAGTTTCTCTCCTCAATTTGGTTAAAAGACACCTCATAAGACCTTGGGGACTTCACCTCAAACTTAAGGATAGCCAATTAGACAGAAGCCAAAAAGTCTCACCTAAGAAATTCACTAGAAAAAGAAGATAACAAAAGAAGTAATCGTTTTTGTGAATTGTTTTAGTGAGAGCAAGAACCTCTTACCCTAGCTCGAGTTTTCTCTGTAAAGAGCTTTGTTATTTGGCTTTTTATTAAAACTTTTCTGTTTCCAACACTGTCACAGAAACCACCCTACTAATTTATAGCTGAGCTATCTTGAGTATGATACTTTCCTCTGAGAGCTTAAGAGACCTGGCTCAAAGAGATAAGTATCAGCCAGCTGCCTTTCTTTTCTGTTCCCTTGATGCTAGATGTACCAGCAAAACTGCTACACTCTAAACTGCTCTGGGTTTTAAAAAAAAATTAAGGCATACCTGTTTTGGGGAGCTTTTGTACCATATGAGTTCTTTGATCTAACTCATGGCATGACCACATAAAAAGTTGAAACCAAGTGACCCTTAGGAGTGTTGCAAGGTCAGGAATATATTACAGAGCACTAGGAAAAAACAAAATAATGCCACCAAAGTTTCCTGAGGTTTTAATTTGCAAAGTCAGATCTGATGATTATTTAGTAGATGCAAAGGACTTTAAGTTGCTCTGATAGGACATGCCATAGAAATAGGAAAGGATTCTCATATAAGTGTCTCTCTAACAGATTTCACATCACATATTGATGAGAAGAAATAACTATTGGCTTAATAGTAAACATCAACCAGTCAAAACAAAATACTTGAAGCTTTTTAGCTCTGATGCCTTATTGTAATCTTTCTTTACTGTACAAAAATATGGGGGGAAAATTCAGAAAAGATGAAAATATGTATTTCTTAGAAGCATAAAAAGCTGTAAAGTGAGAAGTATTTTAGTTAGCATAGTAAAGCAGAGGTAATTAGCATCAAGAATCATAATTACTACCCAGGAGATGGGTCATTAAGCCTCATTTACTTGTAGAGGTTATAATGTACCTTGAGTTTATGAGTTTTTTCCTACTCTACATGTGTTGTCTCAGTAGATTCAATATTAACTTTATTTATGATAGATTTAATGTGACAGAAGAAATACTAGAGGAGCATTAAATTATAAATTGAGTAAGAGCGAATTTTTCAGAAGTTCATAAATTTGCTATTGTGCCTCTTCTTTGTCTCTCACAATTTCTTATCTGTAATCATGTTAGATATTCTTGACATAACATCTGACAGAAGGAAGAAGGAATTACATTGGATTGTTATCAAACTATTTACATTAACAGAGAAAGGAGATTTCTGGAATATTGCCTAACAACTTTGTCCTCCACAGTAATATTCTCTAGGGGGCATGCCAGATGGCACAGTGTTTTGCCATAACTGTTCCACACCTCACTTAGCTGCAGGGAACTCTATGGCTAAACTCTGAATGCCTGCAGTGCCATGTCCAGTTTGGTAGAAAGAAGAGTCAACAGCACTCAAGGACTTGGGAGATGCTTGAGTATCTGCTTTACAGAGATTTGGTGATGCTAGAAAAGACAAAGTGTTTATGCATCTCACTTCTACTGGTTTCCCTTCTTTAAGACATGGGAGATAGCATGTCTTGTTTGTTTTTTTCCTCATTTTACTGCTATGAATACACACAATAAGTATATAAATATCTCATATGTTCCTGTCTAATAGTGATTGGAAAAATCCAGGCGAATAAATATCGTGACAGTAGGTTGAATGGCTTTATTCTGTGTAAATTTTCTGCAATCTAAGTAGACAAGGCAGACATGACTGAATGAATAAATGGCCAGTGGAAGCATGATGTCATTTTCTGTTGACTTTTTGAAGGTTCTTACAGATGTACTCATCCCTGCAACAATGCAAGAAATGCCAGAAAGGTAGGTATTTGAAAATAATCATGATACATTCTGATTTTTAGGCATATTCCAACTAAATACCAGTAATTCTATATTCTAGAGAAATTTTCTCACTGTATTTATGCTCATTTTTAGAACGGTAGAGTATGTATGGCAAAATAGTATCCACTCTGAGGGCAGCTGTAGAACAGCCTTGAAATATTAGATAGCATTTTAGTGTCCCAGCTGGCCCACAGTTTTTCCCAGAGGGGTTATGTATCAATATGTAGTCAATATATAGACCAATGATTGGTCATTTACTGTTTATTTTGGTAACACCTGAGGAGGAATTTCCGGATATGTTCAGAAGTCTGTTAGCCATAGATTTAAACCCAATTATTTAAACTAATGCCAGACAATTTTTATTGGTGATTCTCTAAATCACTTTTTGTTTCCCTTATAGTTTACTTGCAGATATAAGAAGTTTTGCAAAAAACTGGGAACAGTGGGTTGCTTCCTCTTTGGAAAATCTACCAGAAAGCCTAATGGATAAGAAATTGCCTATTGCAAGAAGATTTGTTTCATCCCTGAAACGACAGACGTCATTTCTACACCTAGCACAGGTAAACAGAATAAGATTATACATTCAAAAATGTGTCAGTTGTGTTCATTGCACCTTTCTGGCTATGAGATGCAATGCATTATTTTTTCAAGGTTGACCTTTAGCTATAGAAGACTTAAATCTTGTAGTTTTAACCATGAGATTAGAAAGTGACCATAAATAGATCTGACCAGAACTTCAAACTTTTATACCAGAAAAGAGAGCAAAGACCATGGCTATAATGAACAGCCATCACAGGAACTTTTTTCAATAAAACAATCAAGTGGAATATATGTGTATTTTGTTTAGTACCAAATTGGAAAACATGGGATAATTCTTCTTGCCTAGCAAAGATTCGCTGCCTTGTCCATGTTCTCTTTCTATTTGACTTTTGAGTGGAAAGATGAAGTGGGAGTGACAGGTAGTTGGAGACTCCTAGGCTGGGTTGTCAGGACACAGGTATCTGCAATTAGAAGTCACCTCCATGTGGTGGTTTTGTAGGTTATCCAAAAGGATACAATGCATTTCAAGGAGCTTCCTTCCACGGTAGCATCTTGGGCTTTGAGGTGGTAGTCCTCATGAATAACTGGAGGCACACCAGAGATTCATCTTGACTTGGTTTTCTCTTTCATAAATACAAAAGCAGCATATGGGTGATCTTGGGAAGATAATCTGATAGGAAGGCACATTAGAAGAGCATCAGTAGTCTAATGAAAGGGAAACATTATCTCATCTGATCTGTGATAAACCCAGCCATGACAATAAAATTAAACATAATAAGATTCTTCTCTGAGCAGTTTTTTGGGTGATCCCCAGGTGTGGGCCTGTACTGGTTTGGGCTGGGATAGAGTTAATTTTGTTCATCATAGTATGGGTCTATATTTTGGATTTGTACTGGAAACTATTGATAATTGACAGCTATTTTAGTTACTGCTGAGCACTGTTTATACACAGAAAAGGTCTTTTCTGCTTCTCACACCACAGTGCTGTAAGTTGGAGGTGCACAAAAAGTTGGCAGGGGACATAGCTGGGACAGCTGGCCCCAGCTGATCATAGGGGTATTCCTTACCACAGATCAACAATAAAACTGGGGGAATGTTTGGCAGGGGACCACTGCTCGGGGACCTGGCTGGGCATTGCTCAGTTAGTGGTGATCAGTTGTTTTAATTGTTGTATTTTGGTGTTTCTTTTAAACTTTTAAATTATTATTGTTATTTTTATTATTTCCTTTAAAAAATATCAAACTGTTTTCAACCTAACCAGCAAATTTTCTTACTTTTATTTTTTTAATTCTCTCCTCCATCCCTTGGCAGAGTAGTGAGTGGCTGTGTGGTGCTTAGCTACTAGCTGGGGCAAAACCACAAGAGGGTCTCAGCATTTTACCTTGCTTTCTCTTGCAGATTGCTCGGCCAGCTCTTTTTGATCAGCATGTGGTGAATTCCATGGTGTCGGATATTGAAAAAGTCGATTTGAATAGCATTGGTTCTCAGGCCCTTCTTGCAGTTTCAGGGAGCACAGACTCTGATGGGGAAGTTTACAGTGAATGTAAGTCCATGGTGATGTATTTTTACCATTAAAAGTACATTCTTTCATTCCATGCCACAGCAGTCTACTTGGACTGACTGAGACAGGGCACACATAGACTCTGCTTTCTCTAATCTAGTTCACCATAAACTTCAGTAGGTTAAGAAAACCAATTGGTTGTCCTAGTATGTCCTACAAGATCAGAAGCTTGTGCTGGAAAGTTATCTCATCTAGATGACTTTAAATGGTTGCTGAAAAATACATTTACATGTCAGTTGCAAACCTCTTTTAAAACTTGGCCCTATCCTATATGGGGATATTGCACAGATTAGTTCTTGAAAGGTTTGTCTGAAATTCCATTTCATTATGGCCTAATTGTAGTGGATATTTGAACTAGTTTACTTTTTTTTTAATTAATCATATTTTCTTCTGAGAGTTGGGCTTTAAAAATATATGTAATTTTCTATTTAGTGTAGCAGCTATTTTCATACACAAAATAGACTCGAAGTATAAATTTTAAGATAGTTAATTTTCATATATGTTGTTGAAAAATAGATATAGTCATTTTCTCTATTAAAAAGATAACTTTATCATAGGAGTCATGTTGATCAGAGTTTCAAGAGCTGAAAGGAATAGCAGTGTGTTGTCCTGTAAATATAATTTCTTTGATTATGAAAGTTTGTTCTCTTTAATGATTCACATTCCTATTCACATGTTCATTTGAGTTGCCCCTTTCCCATATTTTTTTGGCAGTTATTTTTTATTTTATTCTTTGTCTTCTTTCACACTGGTTAAAAAAGAAAAGAAGAAGAGAAATAAATGGTCCTTCAGGCACTATTTTGAATATGGAAATTGAGGAAATCAACATTATATCATATTGTGTGAAACTTATAAAATAGGAAAGAAACATAAGACATTGTGAATCTGCCATATTACAGAGAAAGCTTTATTAGCAAACGTAGTATTAGAAAGGTTTTCAAGATTGAATCTGCAAAGGAATGGAGAATAAAATAATCTTCTTTTATTTTCTTATAAAACTTCATTGTCTTACAACCTGTATCGTTGTAATGCTTAAGTAATTAAAATACATGTGTGTGATGGATGTGTGTGTGCTTGCTTTGCTGGGGAATTACTTATTTCTTCACTGCTCTAATTCTATGATTTTCCTTTCCATGCTACAATATTGTCATATGGCTGGTGAGTGGCTTTTTCTCATGTTCAGAATAGAGTGCAATGATATGTTCTCCTTTTTACATGGTAGATGACTCTATTACAGTGTTCCAAGAACTGAAGGACCTCCTAAAGAAGAATGCCACTGTGGAATCATTTATTGAATGGTTGGATACTGTGGTTGAGCAAAGGGTTATCAAGGTACCTTTCAAATGTTCTGCCTGATTCCAGACCAAATCCTACCCCCCTAACTCCTTATGCAGTCCCACTGATTTTCCACAAGGAATTTTCATCTCTGTTCCTATCTCCTTTACTGTGACAGGGAAGTTTGTAATTTGGTGTCAAAAATTCCAGTGATATTAGTCCAGATTAATCATGCTGAGCAGTCTTCTGTGTGTGACAAACTAAGAAGTATGGTAGCTAAAACACTAAAGTCAGGACTTTCACAAACTGTACATGACAGAAACCCTCTGACCTTATGTGTGCCTGCAGAATCGCGGGGGGATTGCTCTGAGTAAGGTGAGCAAAAGTTGTTTCTTAGAGAAGCAATTCTCTCTTCCATGACATTTAGGTGGTACTGTGTGTAGTGTAAGTTACTGCAGCAGGTGGATTCAGAAGTAGCTAGCCTCCTGAAGAATTTCTACATTTCAGGATGGAAGATACAGTTTTATAGCTTTCTAAGGTGCTTAACTCAGTAATTGATGGTTTTGATGGGATTACCCTTCCCATCTCCAATTACCAAGATGCATTTTCATCAAAAGTATTTTATATGCATGCAGTTATGTAGGGATTAATAAACTACAGCTCAGAACAAAAGAAAGGATTTTTTCTTATAGCTAAGTAAAAGATATTTAACCAATCTGTGACTCAAATAACTGTAAACTAGTAGAATGAGGTGTTATGTATTATTGGCTAATAGCTGAACACTGGTCTTCTCATCAGACTTTTTTTATCTGAAAATGCGGTATCTTAGGTAGGATCTTGATATGAATGGATGCAAAAGGTTGAGACAATACAGTTAGCATCAACTGGCTGGCAGAAGAGAGACTGCCACTTACAGGAAAACCACAGACATGCCCTTTTTCCTTTCTTTGCCTGTTTTCCCAAATTTCAATGGAGGCAGTGATAATTTCTTTCTTTTTAAAGTGCTCTGAGTTTCCTAACAATTGCTGACACATGAGCAGCACAGTGAGGAGCTTTAGATTACTCAGGGCAGCAGAACCAAAGCAAGTCCTCATATACACAGAAATCTCCCTAGGCCAAAAAAAAAAAAACAAAAAAAAAAAAACCAAAAAAAAAACATTGAAGCTGAGTAATCTCAATTTATTTTAGACTGGAATCATTATGGATTAAATTTCATTCCACAATCTCAGAAGACAATTCCTGATAAGCAAGTCAGGCAGAAAAGGTGAAGCAATTTTCCATTTAGCATCTACTGTGTGATAGCATATTATTAAAGCTAATGGGTATGGTTCCTAGCATTGTTTTCCTGTACTTAGGGAAGAAGTACCAACAAGTTTTGATATGAAGCTAGGTCAACTTGAGCAGAAGCTAATCATTTACAGAACATGTAATCCTTCCACTGCTGTTTGCCTTCTGTTCATGCTAAAGTGTGGCTACTGTCAAACTCACACAACAGCTTCTTTCTGCCTGCTGTGGGAGAAAGCAACAGGGCATATGTTGCCACATGAACAAATCACTGTGAGAGCAAAGTGACTGTATGAAATGAGCAGTATTAAAAGCATCACTTTGATCATCAGGATGGAAACATACCATTCTGTAAGAGAAACTATGACCAGGATTACACAGATTAAATTAAAGTATAAAGACTAATTTCTATTCATTGATTTTATGGAATAACAGTGCCAGAGGGTGGGACCTTCCTTCCTTCCTCTCTTTCCTGCCTTCCTTCCTTCCTGCCTTCCTTCCTTCCTGCCCTCCTTCCTGCCTTCCTTCCTGCCTTCCTGCCCTCCTTCCTGCCTTCTTTCCTGCCTGCCTGCCTTCCCTGTATAGTTACAGAACAACTAGGCACCTTTAATACTAGAATATGCAGTGATTTATGTACTATCAGGGCCCAAGCAGTAAGCACTTTGCTTCATCTGACATTGACAGACAACATTAAATGACTGCACTCGAAGGAGTGAAGACTGCTCTTTTACCAAGTTAGGTCACAGAGCAAGGAGATCGTTTGAATCAGGCAGCTTGAGTCACTGCCACATCAGCCTGAGTTAAGCACTCCTTGAACTTTCAAGGATATTCAGTTCTTCTCTCCTGTTGGCAGAAAGCAAGTGAGCATACCTAACGGTATTTTACTATTCTCTTTCAGGCAAGCAAGCAAAATGGCAGGTCCTTAAAGAAGAGGGCTCAGGACTTCCTTCTGAAATGGAGCTTCTTCGGTGCTCGAGTGATGCATAACCTAACTCTAAACAACGCATCAAGTTTTGGTACCTGAGCTTTATACAAACACTCATATTTTGTACATATATGTTAAGCACTTACCAGCTTTCCACTATTTCCTGTGCTGAGGAACCCATCCTAATCTAAAAATTCTTTGATCAAAGCCACAAATACCGTGTGGTATATTTTTCAAACTAACATTTTGCAGTAAATACTAGCAATATTTTTCTGGTGACCTGTGTCATAGGGTTGTTTCTAAATGGTATTTTTCTTTTGAATTGCTGTTTTGATACTGCTTTGACATTTAAGTGCTAGAAGCTTTGTTTGTTTTAATATGGCAATGACTGCATATCTCAGTATAAGAGACAAAAGATTTAAATTATTGGTTTTGCCTGTGGATCAGTTTGGCAAATAAATACCGTTGTATATACCATATATATGGTATGTTTTAATAAAAGCAAAGGAATTTGGCAGTTATCACACACTTAATTCTGAAATCAGCAGATGATTGATTTAATAGTGTTTGTGGCTTTTAAAAATTAAAGGTCACACATGCATCTTTAGGAATGTTTACATTTTTGGGTACACTCAGAAAGAAACATACGAGAGAAGATGGCAGAGCAAGTGAAACAAACTCTAGTATGTAATGTCATATTTTTAGCCATAGGTACATTGTTATCTAAAATTCAGAGGGTATTTGAAATGGTTGTAGGGACACATACATTTTTTAATGTGATATATCCTTGAAATAAGGTCAAAGACTTTACCAGTTATTGTCTGGTTATTTAGCACAAGGCAAACAGAAATAGAGCAGAGGCATTCTAGCAGACTTCAGCCTTATCTAGTTCCACTGTGTGCTCTCTTCAAGTATAAAGCATGTCTCACTTTCATCAGTATTTTTCTTTGATGTAATTAGTGGTCAAATAGCCTCCAGGACAGTAAACAATTGAGCTAGGTGGGCCAGTGCAAAGAGAGATTAGAGCTAGAAGTTAGGCACTATTCCTTGTTGGTCTTGCCAGGTCATTTAAAGTCCACAATTATTTGTTTGTTTCACTGGCTTCTTGTGGAGCGGTGAGAGATGGTCACAAAGATAACTCAGCTACTCTCTCTCTTTCTCCTCCAAAAGGTTCTTTTCATTTGATCCGCATGTTACTAGATGAGTACATCCTGCTTGCCATGGAGACACAGTTCAATAATGACAAAGAACAAGAACTCCAGAATCTACTGGACAAATACATGAAGAATTTAGGTAACTAGAGCTTGCTTTTTTTGCATATTTAGAAATTGTTGTATTTGTTTAAGCAGAAGCAAGTTTACTGTGTTCTCCTGAAGGTGTGGTTATGTGCAACATGGTCAAATTCACTTGGAAGGTTTGTGACCATTCACTCAGCAATTCATTCCCACCTTCCTACCACAGTTCACTTCATAACATTTTGTTGGAATGTCAATACTAAGGATCACTGAAATTTTCTTGGATGTGGCAAAGACTTGTAGGTACATCTGAAGGGCCATGAACTGAAGTGTGAAAAGAGGTATAAATAGCAGAAAGTGCAGGAATTCCTTACCCAGTTTTTCCCCAAAGCTTAAATATGTAATTACAACTTGAACCAGGAATCTATTAAATGTTACCAGAGTGCAAATATCTCTTCAATGTCAACTTTGGAGCCCTATTTACCATGTGGTTGAAGCATTACTGTATGGAAAAGAAATAAAATTATTTGAAAACAGTATCCTTAACATTTTCCATCTACCAGGCTTCTTTAAAGTTAGACAGTTTGAAATTATATGTTCCAGGTCCTTTGCTATAAAAAGAATGAAGATTGATTTTAATCAAGTTCTGGTCCAAGTTAATCATTAAAAATCCAGTGAAACTTCAGAAGCTTGCAGAATTATTTTTTATTAGCATTAGCACTGGCAGTCAAACCTTAGCTTTTTGGTTGTCGTTACTCTAAATCTGCACTTTGCTACAGGAAACATGCATAGAATTTGTCTGACAGTAAGTGCTGCACTTCTTTCAATTCAGCCTCTAAAAGAAAAACTTGGCCTGTGTGACAGTTGCCTTATCCTTGTGTGTTTAGGTGAAGTACTTGAAACCATAAGGTAAAATCATGGTTTCCTCTGAAGAACAGCAAAACTGACTTTATCAATAGTCTGCAAAAAGCTGAAGAACTCTTGAGTATAACAGATGCTTTTCTCTAGATATCAATATGAAAAGAGAGTTCAGGCATTCTAAAGTTGCCATTGTTAATTCTTTAGGATGAAATGTCGGTCCTGATTCACTCTTAATGCACTTTACTTGACTTCATTGTTGACATTTACTTCAAGGGAATAAATCAAATTCATACTTCCAATATGATGGCTTCAGTAAGGAGCTGAAACTGTGTGATGTAGATCTGTGGTCAGGGAAAATGATGCAAACAGAACTAATGTGCAGTGAGGATACATAACAGCCAACAAGGGTTTTTCATTTACCCTTCCAGATGCAAGCAAAGCCACCTTCACTGCATCACCAAGCTCTTGCTTCCTAGCAAATCGCAACAAAGCCGCTCCTCTGCCCAGTGACACTTCAGTCAAAAACGAGTGCCTAGGAGAGCAAACCTACGTGTCCTTGTCAGCTGGCCAGCCCAGCAGTGCACCTTCTGGTCTGAACCCCTTCACCACAGGAGATGGGGAGAGTATGCAGCTGACAGGTGTGTATCAACTCTTCCAGCTTCTCCTTCCCTAATTTGCCTGTTAGTCTTTCAGTTCGTGGTAACATTGCTGTAGGAGGAGCCATGACCACATGCATTGTTATGAAGACCTCTAGTAAACAACATTTCATGAGCTCACATTCTGTGGTGATTTACAGAAGTCAGCAATTGTAATTACCCTGCCAGTAATAGTTCCTCTTGGAAAAATGGTAAAATTATCTTAGAACTCTTGGCTTGGTGAGGTTCTTGTGAGGAGAGAATGAACAGTAAACCTGGAGCACATAAGGATTTTAACTGTTGAAAATTCCCACTGAATGTGGCACCTTGAAGGTGGAGAATGAAAGGGAGAAGTTTTATATCCTGAAGCTATGAAATAAAAGCTGTGACTTATATAGGTGGGGGCCAGTACATAACTTTTGTAAAGGTTTCAAATGGTAATCTGCACTTCATTAGAGGGTTTGTGTCTTAACAGCAGTACTGAGGTATGGACACTAATCATGGTTAATGTTTATTTATTCCAGATCAAATGGAGCTGTCTCAAAGCACTGGTCACCTCATGACTCCACCCATTTCACCAGCCATGGTCAGCCGAGGAAGTGTTATCAACCAGGGACCAATGGCTGTGAGACCTCCCAGTGTAGGTCCCATGTTACCGACACATTCACAGTGCTCTTCCTACTCAGAACCCCTTTATCAGACTTTGTCACAGACTAATCAGAATTACTATGGAAATAATTCCAATTACCAGGCTATGTTCAGGACACAGGCCCATTCCACCTCAGGAGTTTACGACCACAGAGCAGAGTCCAGCCGATTCAATGCCTTGAGTGAACAGCAGTTCTCCAGAGACTACTTCAGCAACAGTTGTGCCGTGTCTCCCTACAATGCCAGATCCCCTTCCAGCTATGGTCCCTCCAACATGTCTCAGGACACACACAATATGCAGTTTCTGAATAGTGGGAGTTTCAATTTCTTGAACAACTCAGTATCTACATGTCCAGGAGCAGCTTATCCTGCTAATGCTTCCAACGGTATAAATGCATATTTTCTTTTTCCTTTTGTTTCTCTTTCATTGCTGGAGTAAAATGCTTTTTCTCTGCCTTTTTTTTTTTTTTTCTATAGAAGATGTATTTCAGCTTTTATTTATAAATTCCTGTTTTCCACTTCTCTGATAACACACAGAGATTGTAAAACAGCTTAATAAGCTACTTAAGGGTTTATTTTCCTCTGGTGAATCTTCAGTTGACCTCAAATGCATCTGCTGCCTTATGTTAATCTTCCTTTGGTATCATCACCATATCTTGCACAAAGGAAGCAAAACCAGGATGATCTTGTGGTTTAACAATCTCTTGAAAAGCCCCCAAAACATTTGCTATGAAACAGAGAAGACACAAGATAGCTTACCTCAGGGATCAGCATAGTGGTCCATTTGAGTTGCAGGGTGGAAAGAAGTATAAAAATGTGCACTAGCAACAGTTTGGGACTTTGTCCCTCTCATTTCTCATACTTCAAATGTAAAATCACTGCTTCAGAGGTATAGTCAGCAAAACACTCCCCTCTTCTGGAGGAAAGACACAGTGTAAATGTTACTTTTATACAGATTTGTCTATGCAGTGAATACCTATTACCCTGCAGATTTTCTTTCCATGTATACTTTCCTTGGTTGTAAGCTTCAGAAGGAAGCACTGAACTGTGCATAGGACTCCCCATGGTGTCTCGTAAGGCCAGTGATTGCAGGCTGTGTTTGATTCTGAACTTAGAAGGAAAGAGCAATTTTCTGTACTGAAGGCATGACTGAACCCTTACCATATTTTGGTTTCCTTATTACCACCTCTCTTTTGGGTCAGTCTTTACATATGCTGCTTATTTTCCTGGGCTCTGTGTGTATATAAATAATCTTATTGTGAAGGGCTTCATCCAGTAACAAGTACTGTTCTTCCAAGGTTATCACAGGCTCATACACTACCCAGTAGTTTCATTCATCTTTTTTCTTTCAATCTTCAATTAGGATATTATGGAAACAGCATAAATTATTCAGAATCTCACAGACTTGGAACAATGGTGGACCAACACGTTTCTGTAATCAGCAGTGTCAGCAGCGTTCGACCACTGCCATCCTACAGTGATGTACATGATCCGCTGAATATCTTGGATGACAGCAGAAGAAAACAAACGGCCGCCTACTACTCAGAGTCCTCACCTTCTGTTGTCTGCCGGACCCCTATGCGTAAGTACAGCCAACAACTGAGGAGCAGCTATGAACTTTTTAGTATCCTATCAAATGCTGAGTATTAAATTGTAGCTCACATACACAATATATGAAATGCAACATAGAGATGAAACAGCTCGGTACTCTGGATGTGATTTCCTTAAAACTGAGTTTAATAAATTTGCTTCTATAAGGAGGTCTATAATCCATTGTCCAGGGGCAGCGGAATGATTGGTCTGAGTTGCATAAAAACATGTGTTAGGAAGTACTTTCTAATAATTAAGTAAACTAATAATAGACTGGGCTTTTCTAGGGTCTCTTGGAGATCCTCACTGTCAAACAGATCAAATGAATCCTGGGTCAGTGGTGTCTCAGTATATACTTCCTGTGCTCTGGTCCCCCATTCTATGCTTCAACAACTGTGTAATAGGCAAAGCTCCCACTGACAGTGAATTTTAGGCAGAAATACCCAATCCCAAAGGGTTTATTTTGGTATATGCCTTAAACAAATAGCAGCTGAGTTTGGTCTCTCATTCCAAAAAGGGTTGCATGAAAGATACAAACTAGGGCACTTTATTTCTACACAAGATTACATCTTCCTACTGCTTACCTGTTAATCTTGCACAGAAGATCAGACATTTCTGTCCTTCAGATGATGTGCCTGGTAGATAGGAGTTTTCATCAAATTAAACTGGATTGTGATTTCTGTTAAAACTGGATTGTGATTTCTGTTAAATTTGATAAATTGAAAACTTGCAGTGATGGTAACCTTTTTTCCCCACAGCTTCAAACTTGCAAACCGCATCTTCTTCTCAGTGTATGTATGGAACATCTGGTCAGTTTCCTTCCCAGGAAAATCTGGAGGTCCATGCCCCACCAAGCAGAGATATGGTGCCATCTTTACCACCAATCAACACTGTCTTCATGGGAGCAGCTGCTGGAGGAACCTAACTGAGAGAGACATGTCTGTGCCCTAAGTTTACTTTCTGACCCCAGACATTAAGGCTATGATTATAATCCCCTTCCAAGCTGGTGGAAGATAAAAGTAGTACATATAGGTGTTAAAGAAGCCATTTTAACAATGTTATCAACCCTTGACACACAAAAAATACCTATATTTAGATTGGGTCCTGCTTGTGAATCTCTCAGGATTGTTCTCACCATTACAACTTTTCAGGCAGAAATTCAGGGTAAGCAGAAAGAGCAAGTGATTCTTGCATGCAAGAATTAGTTGTAAAGAAAATATTACATCTATTCCTAATTTATTAAAAATGCTATTTTAGTCTTTCACTTATATCTTTTTTTATATATATAAAATGTTTATTTAATGCCTGTGTTGCTCATTATTTATTAGGACCACAGAGTAACTGTTTACTTTCTCATATTTGACAGATTGTCAAATGTATGTATCCTACCTCCTATGGAAATGTTTACAAGGTCAGTTTTTACTGTTTTAAATGAAACTAAGCCAAACTCTAAAGTTTTTTTACTGTTGTGCTCTGGGAAGACAATTTCAAATGTTTAGTGCCTACTTGTATGAGTGAAAGTCCTCAGGAAATAAATAAAACATATTATGGAGATTTTATTTCTCTTCCTCTTAAAATAAAACAAACAAAACATGCAAATATCATAAGCTAACTAATTGCAGTAGCTTGCTACTGTAGCTGGATAACTGAAGGAAATGAAACTATGACACTAAATGTTGTGGGATTTCAAAATTACCTGTGGTATCAGCCCAAAGCTTTTTCTGATGGAAATTCATAAAAATATGTTCATCAGCTTTCACTGGTTTAGGGCAACTGTAAACTGAGACTGAAAATAATAAAGATTATTAGAAAATTTTGTAACCCTTCAATAGCTATTTTAATTTTTAAAAGTATTTTACAAATGGCATGATAATCTGTGCACAAACACACATTTTTTTATGTTCCTGGAGAAGCCAGGAATATTCACTAGTGGTGTTACAGAGGACAGAGAAGAGAACACACTTACAAAACAAACTTCTTGCTATGCATTCATGAAAAAGCAGGTGTTATTTTATAATCAGATTGTCCCAACACCAGATTCAGGTTTGGGTTTAAATCCAGTCCCATTCAGTCCATTAAATATATGCTGAATATTGTGGAATTGAAGTAAAGTGCATTTTTTGGTGGAGGAAAATGGATGATACCAGGATGAAGCTTTTCTTTCTAATTCTGTATAACTTCCTTCAGTATCTCTATTATCAGAAGTCGGACTGCAGAAAAGCAATCAAAAACATTGACTGGACTAGGTTTTGAATAATTCTGGATATGAAACACTTTCTGTAGAAAAAAGACATGATAGTTGAGTAATTGAGAAGTGGAAGACTTCAGCTCAATTGCTTCCTAATTCTGGATGCAGACTTAGGCTGTGACCAAAAGTACCATAATGGTGCAAGAAAGCTTTGGTTTCTATACAAATTCTCAATGAGATGTAATGGTAACACAGATTGTTCAACATTTATTGGGCAAAGCTTTGTAGCAAATGAATTAAGCACTGCAAAAGACTTCTTTCTTCATGACTGTTCAGGATATATTTTGTCCTAAAATTTGTCCTATAAAAGGACATGGTTCCCTCACTATGTATGCAGGTCACCTCTACAGTCAGTGACAGGAGAGGAGATGCCTCCTGTTCCAAGGAGTTAAGATGGGAAGGGTAGTATGAAGGTAAGGGATATGCCACTAGAGCAAGGGATATGTCACTATCCTGAGATCCTTGGCTCCCTCAGCTAACAAATGACACGGCACAAATAATTAATTTAAGGTCAAAACTTCCAGGCTGTTGAATGTACATGAGGGGAATATATAGAATTTAGAGAAAGTAGGCAATCACTAGCAGAGAGGGTCTTAGTCTCTTAGGCTCTACATAGAAAGAACTCTGTGTACATAATTTCTCAAATGGGATATGGGATTTATATGCACCATTTCCAGTAATTTTCTTGCTGTTATGTGAACCATTTTGCACTGGGGTTTGTTGGGTTTTTTAGAGTTTCCCCCCCCCAGCCATAAATTACTGTGTCTGCACATCATCTGAGATAAGATATGATCATATGTCATTAAATGTGCAGATTCTCCAGAAAGCTGCAGAACACAAAGTAGCATGAAGTATCACACTGTTGGATATTGCAGTTCATTGTCAAGAGCAAAGAGAAATAAAAATATTCTAATATTCAAATAGCCAAGTGAGAGAATTCTCTCAATACTGCTGCAGAACAAAACAAACCCATCATAATTGTAACTAGCAAAACCAAATGAGAAATTTCCATTTTA
This sequence comes from Anomalospiza imberbis, assembly GCF_031753505.1. NCBI lineage: Eukaryota > Metazoa > Chordata > Aves > Passeriformes > Viduidae > Anomalospiza > Anomalospiza imberbis. The sequence goes on from NC_089683.1 coordinate 49,159,926, forward strand.
TGACTCATTAGTTCAATCAAATAAATGGTTTGATGAATTCAGTGCATTTTGTCTGTATAAAATGAAGTACCTCATAGCTTTTGTGAATAGCCCATGGGAAGATTTTTGTCTTTTGTGTTGTAACAGCATTGCAGTAAATTATATGAAGAATTAATGGAGTCGCTATTTGGTGGTTTTGTATTAGTAAGTTCAGTTGCATTTCTGTGGATGCATTAATACATTGGTTTTAATATATGCATGCCTGGAAATCTCTGTTAAAAATTGTACTTATTGAGTACAATCAATGTCAAATGAATCTTGCCTAAAGGAAAAAGCAAAGCCCTTTTTTTGAGAAAGAAACATGAAAAATTAAATCCTTTTTATCTATTTTGTCAGTATCAATTACTCTGAACTAATGTTAGGAAAGGCAAAAGAGGTGGGTGAGCAAGTCAAATTTGCTTCCACTTCTAAAGTAGAAGTGATTCTATACAAATTATATCAACTAAGATGAAGCAATAATGGAGAAGAACCAATTGTCCTGTGTGCCATGAGCCCATGCCTCGCTGTGCAGAATTTGTGCTGGAAGAGGGGTGCAGTTCTTTGACCCTGAAGGTAGTTAGGACCATGGGAGTATTGCTCCAAACTCAAAATTAGCAAGAAAGTTGGCTTTTACCTTTAAATGTGCAGTGAAAGCACAGTGAAATACCTTGCAAAAGGTAAACCTGTGTATTGTTCTGTCATACCGCACACCAAATCACTGGTCAGATCAGCGTATAAGTGATTGTTGATCACTGAGAGGAAGGGAGTCTTTGGTGCAGAGCCATTTAGCAGAACCTTGTACCTGGTGCAGAATATTAGAAAGTCACAAATACACAAGAGTAGGAACAGATGTTTTGTATGATGCAGAACAGTATGTATTTTTCCCCTCAGTATGGGGTCAGGACTGAGTGGACATTAGGCTTATGGAGCAAACAAAGCAAGCAAACAGTGGTACAAAAAAATCCCCACTCTTAGAGCATTTGGAGAAAACCTGTAGAGATGTTATCAGTCTTAGAAAAGCAGATATTTGATACTAAAGAATCAATTCAGGTTATTAATGCCATACCTGTGGACAGAGGTGTACTGCTACAGGCTGAGCATCCCACACCACGAACATTACTGTGCCATCAAGCGAAACTTAAAAGGGTTGAGGCTGCCTGCTAGTGATTAGATCAGCATAGTTCAGGAGGCTGAACCTGTTTAAAAACTGAGGATATATTAGAATTAGTTTTAAGTTTGATATGCTCCAGATTATAAGTAACAGGCTTTTGTATGAATAGTTTTGGGCTATGGTTTAACTGGAAACACTAACCTAACTTTAAAGTATGGATTAAATTCTATATTAGCCATGGGATGTAGTCTGGGCAAGGATGGGCTGGTTGATATGGGCCTTAGGACTGTTGCAAATAAGGGCTGGAAAAGCTATGCTAAATTGCCTGCCTGAAATAGGTTGTAGGTTTAGTTTTTATGATGCACTCTGTAGGATTTGGAAATAGCTATGACTGGATTTATGGGCTTGGATTCAGGCTACGATGTTGGATGATGCATAATGCTTGAGCTTGGCTTGTGTCTTTTGCCATAAAGGTTTGCATGGTGTGTTTAACTTAATACAGTTAATTCTTGCACATTTGATGCTTTCTTGCTAGTGATGTACTCAGGATGGAGCTTAAATCTGATTTTTCTTTGGTATAAGGGTTGACTTCAGAGTTGGGTCAGCATGAAGCTGAGACCACAAAATATTGTTGGATTTAGAAGTGGCCATCAAGCTTGACTTAATGCTCCTGCTTAGAGGGACCCACAAACTATACTTAGTTCTAGAAAAAAGCAGAATGTAGAGAGAACAATATAGATTACTATTGTACTCAGAACTTTAATTATGATTGACTTAGAACAGGTAAAAGTGAGGTGTTTCTGCATGTTTAACAGGGGCTGTTGAGCTTACACAAAGCTTACTGTCAGACCAGATGATCTAGTTATATATAATTCCTTCAAGGCCTAGCCTTAAGACTGGACTTAGAACTGATTTGAAATTAACATTTGGAAATATGAGAAGATTAGCCATTTAGGATAAAGCCAGATCTAGAAGAAAGGAGACTAATCTGGAGTTTTAGGTGATGGAGATCACATTATCAATCATACTTCTGAGGCTGGCATTGTGAAATCTGAGGTTATGGTCAAGGTTCAGGTCAACATGAAGCAATTAATCTGAACTAATTATGGATTTAAGACCTTCAAGGGTTTATGGCTATTATTGACATTAATAAGGGTCATTAGTTCTAGATAAGAGTTGAAGTAAAATCTAGGACTAGGTCAGTAATTGTGTAATGCAAGATCAATGCATGTTTAAGTAGTCATTAGCTGAAACTTCTTTGATGGAAAGGAGATGCATCTTTCCATCAGCAGCCTAAGATGAGAATGATACCTTTAATGGAAGGACTGTAGGACCTGTAGCCTCAAGAGAGATGCTGCAACATTAGTAATGGTTAGACCTCAAGTAACCAACACTACTGGGATGGTGAAAGGTCAGCAAAGCAGGAGATCTTACTGCAAACTATGGTGCTTCTGTGGTCACCAGACGTTTGCAGCAACTACAAGTCTCAGCAGAATCCCTTTTTACAAGGACCTGAGGCCTTATGCCAATGAAGGCACAAGCAGGCAAAACAGGAGGAAAGCAGGGCTGGGATCTGAAATATCCTGCCCACTGCAAAATGAAAGTGACATCAAATACTCTTTCTCTACGTTTGAATTCTTTTCTATTTGCACAGTTTTTTCCCATTTAACAATGGCTGAATGTTACAATGCTGCACAGAGCAGTGGTTACACAACTGGGAACATGTAAAAGATTATATTAGCAACTGAGCTAGGAAAGTATACTTCCCTTCCTTTTGGCTTAGTTGATTATTATCTCTGATCAAATAAAGGACCACATGTTCCTACTGCCCTTGTGCCCTGGTTGCTGCAGTAAAAAGAGGCATACAGTGAAATTTAGAGTACTATATGCCTTTTTGATTTCTGTCAAGTTTAATTTTCACATGCAATTCAGTTTTGTACAGACTTCATTGATCAGTCACCTGTTTTGCATCAAAATACGTAGAGATCACTCTTAGTTTAACTAAAATGACATGTTTTTGAAAATCTCCATTACAGTAAAAATACCAACTGTGCATAATATGGTAATAGGCCTTCCTCTCTTTCTATTATGGTTTATACCAAGCTTCATCTTCAAATTATGATCAACCTTCAAACACTAGGCCAGATGTATGTAATCCTCTAACAGCATCATTCCCTTGTCTCTAAATATTTTTTTCCTATGTAGGTATGCCATCCAATGACTGACCTACTGCGTCTGTGCTCCTCCACACCCAATCCACAATAGCTGTGATTTTCTGACAGTTCCCAAATTTCAGTTCTTGGTGAGCACTTGCATTTTAGAGATCACATGGCAAATTTCCAGGCATTCTTCAGATAGCAGTGACCCAACTTGTGGCTCCTGAGAAAGAACTGATGAAACATTTCAGTGCCCTGGAAGTAATAGTTCTCTTTCACTTCCACTTCTGAAACTACCAAAATACATGTCATTGTATGATTGATAGTGTGGGCAATGTCTAAGGAATTTTTGAAGATAATATAAGAAGTTTCCTAGTACTAAGTTTCTTTTAGAATTGAAAAGTGAGTTTCATTCTAAGTAAAAGCTATGTGGAAAATTCTTGGGATATTAATTTTTAAAAGAGTGAAATATTGAGGCTGCAACCGAAATTGACTCAGTCCATAGTACTGGGGAGATAACACTTCACTTAAATAAATAATTACTAAGTCATAGATTAAGTTTGATATTGAGCTATTCCAGCTGATCATGGTTTTTGCTCATTTGGAAGAAAGTCAGATCTCTGATCCTGCTCCAAAGTTTGCATGTAGTGGAATGGTGCTATCAGAAGAAACTAAAAACATGTCTATATAGTCAGCTTGGTTTTCTTCTCTGTTGCAGAGTGATCTTTTCTCCTGACTGTACAGTCAATCCTGTACAGTCACACTCATGCTTCAGCCTTTAGCCAATCTGTTCCCTTTGAAGAAAAATAGTGAAAAAGCCAATATTTTGTTCATTGCAGGGTCCACATCTACTCTAGATCATCAATGTGATCTCCATCCCTTCACATTCTTTCAAGAGGAGCCTCTCAGGTCTCCTGCTCCATCCAAAGAGCTGGGAATGAGATTCACGCTACTTCTGGCTTCATTTCTGCCAGCAGTCAAGAAATGATGTATCACTGATAAGGGATATGCCCCTGAGGACAGCTCAGATGCAAGCAAAACTGTACTATTTTGGCCTAAAACTTTGTCCTTTTCTCATCTATCTCCAGGCAATATACTGTTTGGCAGGTGACCGTCCCTAAGGAATGCTTTTGCTCAGCAAATCCCTTTCCTTAGCCCTTGCTGCTCTTAGACATTCTTAGAATTGTGGCTCACATGATTTCCATGAGCCTCTCCATGTATCCTGTGGGAATCTTAGATGCCTCAGCTAAGACTGAGATGTCTGGTTGGCAGCAGGTCATGTAATTGTCATGCAGTTAGTACATGACAAGCTTTAAGCCCCTTCATGGCTGGCTTTCCATGACCCTGGAAAGTCTCACTGCAGTCTGCAATGCCTAAGGGTGAGATATTTTTCCACCTGCTTGGACTACTTGGTGAGCTCCAGCCCCAGGCTGGCTGCAGCCCTGCAACAATGCAAATGTAAGAGCTAATTCTGACCTCCAAGAAATGCTGGTCACATGGCAGACTGGATAGAACTGGACATCACACAACCTCTAGGATGAAACCAGATGATTCAGAGAGTGTGCTGTGGAAAAGATGTGTTTAATCAACATCTGGCTATGTGCTCTAGGTCCTTGTGGATAAGCTGAGAGGTGAGCAGAGAGATAAACTAACAAGTGCTTGGGCATTTTTGAGTGGCAATTGGAGTTCAGCTTTGTTAACACTGATGGGTGAAGAGAGTTTTGATACATATGAGTCCTTAATCCTGTAAGTAATAAAAAATATCTCCTAAAAATATCCAGACATCTAATTTATTGATATCTTGCTTCTATAGCAAAACTTATCTATCTTTAAAGAGACTGATCTTCACCCTTGCATGCTAAGCAGAAAAACACATGAAAACATGTAAGGCCCCTCTGAGACTGCTGGTCTCACATTTGAAAATGCTATCCTCTGTTCTTTCATCTTCTTGACAATTCTAAAGGTAAGGCAAGGCTTCCACATCTGCATTCAGTTTCTCAAGTAAGCAAACAGTTCTTCTGAAGTGTTGCACACTCAGCAGTTCCTGCTGGCTGGCATTAATGAAATGGCTTTACCAGGAAAGTGCATGCTGGAGAGCCACGGAGATAAAAACATAACTCAGAGTGGGGATGGGTGGGGGTGGGCACTGCTCTCACTTCATGTCACTGGCCTACAGCATCACTGGGTCAAATGCTACATTTTTCCCCAACTACAGCATGGCACAAGGGCCCTGATTTATGAAAAGAAATAGTTACAGTGGGATTGAAATTAGTGAAACCCAGTGTAATTGATAACAATGGCTACTGCTGTCAGATGGGGTTGAAGTAAATGGAATTTCTCAGCTACCTACAATCACAGTGCATTGTCCAGTTTTCTCTCTGCTTTCAGGTATTTTGGTGAATTAGTAATTTCCCTGTGAGAGGTTCATGAAGCGAGTCAGTGGGACAGGTAGTTTGAGACACACCAAAGGGTGGCCAGCTCTCTATCAGCTTCAGTAGACCTGGAGTGCTGACAATACTTAAACATCAAAAATCTGCCTCTCTCAAGCTCTGTTTTATCTGTTTTGTCCCTCAAGAAGAGCTTCAAAAGCTGTAGTGCCAAACAAGATTAGGCTGAGATCAAAGCATAGGTCTATGCAACCTGTGTGATTGACATGATATGTAGGAGAACATTTGTATCAGAGATTTAGGTATATTGAACATTTGATGTCTGATTTAGCACTTTGATCTCTCCTGAAAAAAATTATTCTTTGGCAAATTAGAACAAGAGAAAAAAAAAAAAGTGAATTTTGGTGAATACAGCTGGGAAGATCCCCTGCCAATTCTCTCTCTCTCTTCTTTTTTCAATAACTCAGGTTTATGCGACAAGATGTGAGAGTGCGTTTGTCTCTCTCACATGTTGGTCAAAAGACCTCTGCCAAGCTGACTGCCAGGAACAGAATGCAGGTGAATACACAAAACTGGGGCAAGATTAAACAAAACTAAAAGACATATTTAACCAAGGAGTGCACAGAATTGCCTGACCTAGTGATTTAAATTTGGAGCAGCAAAGCAGGAAGCAGGAATCCAGCAAAAGCCCTACTTCATCTCAGCATACATTCAGCATGCATTTGGATCTGCTAAAACTGCAGACCAGAACAACTCATGGAAATAAAACAAAAGCTGGGAAAAAGGAATTTTTTTCACCAAGGCAGAGAAAAATAGCCTAGGTTTTAATATCTGTCATTATTACAGTCATAACTATTTCAACTAAGATCATCTTCTTTGCAATTACTTAAATTAGTTGCACTGGTGAAGGTCCAGAATTCAGGATTGCCAAGTGCTGATGCTCATTTTGATGGGAATGCCAGATCATTTTACCCCTGGAACAATTTGCTATGGCTTACTCCATACTAATTAATGCTGCTTGCAGGAGTAGGCAAATCCTGAGGGATTTGTGCAAAATTATACTGTGCTACTCTTTGAGCAACATTGAGAACTTCAGCTACAAGGTGTTGGATTTCCTGGTCCGCAGGGGACATACACAGGTAGCCCAACAGACACAAACGGCTTCTCTAAATCTGCTTCTCCTTCTTCTGCCTTAACCTTTTCTTATTTTTTCTTTCCCTAAACACAAAGAGCTCAGTAGCTCTCCACAGGAGCCACTTCTCTTGCCAGGCTCTGCCCTGTTTGACCTGGGGCTCCATCCCCTTTTCTTACTTCTCCCAGTGGAAGTTCCTGGCAAGGGCTGAGAAGTCAGTCAGAAAAGGGAGGTGCCCACTCCGAAGCCCTCTGCTTTGCTCCTGGGACAGGAGGAGCCAGGAGTGAAGTCCTACATGCACCTCCTCTCTCAAGGAGAGCAAATTCTGTGCACTTTTGCAAGTTGTCTAAGAAAAGGGAAATTATCCTCATTTTCCCCTTCTATCCCCATCCTGAAGGGGGCTTTGCAATTAAAAGCATGATGGCGTTTTGTACCCAGACAGGAGGAGCGGAGAGGGGGGTGGGGAAATTGCCATGTACCATAACAGATGGTTTAAGTGCGGTGATTACAAAATCCTGAAGTTAAAATAGTTTAATTACAAAGTCAATACTGCCTCCAACCTCTGCTAAGCCCCCAGTGTAAAAACAACAGACGGTATAGTGCAAACGGTAGGACAATATTTAACCAGAACTTTGCATTAGCTACTGCAGTGCAGCTCTCCATCAGGCCTTCAGCAAACGGAAGATCAACTGATTTTCCCAGCCTGTATTTGTTAACCATCTCTGCCTCAGTATCAATGGGCAGCTCTGAGAGAGCCACAAACAGCTCCAAGGAAATAAACTGCAATACTATACTGCACACAGAGGCTCAGCAGTGTTGTATGTAAAGTCCAGTATTTCAAGGGTACCTAAGAGAATTATTAGCACCTTGTTAGGAATGAATACAGAGGTAAAAAAGATGAGCATGTAGAGGTATTTATACATAAAATGAAAATAAAATTCAGTGAAATAAGTATTTTATATGCTGGATTTTATAGGAAAAAAATAACAAGACATGGGAAGGCACAGGCAAAGAAAAAGCTGAGAATGATCTCAAATAGCCCAGACTTGATCTTTTGCATGCAGGGAAAGCAGCAGCTCTATAGATCAAGTTATAAGGAAATCTCACTAAGCTGTGTTTTTGCAGCTGAGAGCCTTGGTGCTGGTCTTAGCCCAGTGTGTGCATATGCTGCATATTCTTTAACAGTGACAAACCCTCCCTCTGTTGGCCTGTGTCCCTTATAAACACCCAGTCAAGCATGGAGCCAAGAGAGTCAGAGGAAGCCTGGCTCCACTTTGTTAGCAATATGCTAAAATCCAGTCCCATCTGCCTCCATCATGACACAGCATGAGGTGTCCACCACCCCTGATGCACATGAAGCACTTTGAGGAGCTGCTCACTCCCCTGTTTGGGTGGGTATATCAGGGACTGGGCAACCTGGAGACAAGAGATACGGACCTGTGAAAGTAAAAGCCAAAACAGACAAGTGGGAGCTCATCTTCAACACTTTTTCTTATCACTGACCCCCAGGCAAAATCAAAAAGTAAAGCAAGAGTGAAAATGGGCTCCAAAAGTGACACTACAACATGGAGAAGATCTCATAACTGTGATTTCCCTTTATAATTTTTATTTCAGAGTTTGAGAGATGAAGTCTAACTTTGGGTGTTTGGGATCATAACTGCAAAGTCAAATACGAGTTTCTAGTGGCTGATTTGTTTCTCTGGGGTTCTTCGTAAGTAACAGGATTTGGGTCAGAGAGCTGCACTGGCTAAAATGAGGGGAAAGGACACACTGCTGTATCTAAGGGAAGATCCTCTGTAATGATAAGGAGGAAAGAGGAAACATTCCTAGGACCTGATCCTTCAGGTTGCTGTATATTCCAGTGCAGCTTTTAGGAAGTTAACTTTACATATATGAGTAGATTCATTGACTTTCAATTAAGACTAAGTGCATGTTGAAGTGCTCCATGTCATTAGAGTGGAAACAATCCTCTTTAATAGTAGAAAAAAGCACCATAAATGAATGTTCTGGTGGAAATCACAGCATGAACGGCATAGCAGTGACAACACAAAACCAGCTTGAATTATTTTTGTACGTGAATAGAAAATGCCTTTTTCTTTTCCTAGAATATGATAACAAATAGTTTTGTTATTGGCTATAATAGCAAATAGCACTTTGAGGTATATTGTAGAGGACTTGAGAATGTCTAATAATTTCTTTAATTCTCAGGTTTGCCTCCTTTTTTACCCTAAGCAGGTACTTGTAATGAGGAAATCAATACAAATAAATAGGGCATGGTCACAGCCTTATTTTAAAGATTTAAAAAAAAATCTTAGCCTGGGGTAGAACCCACGAGTTTGTATCCAACCTCAGCCTCTTCCCATAGTGCATGTGGGACACAGTTGCAATGACTGCTCTCAGGATAATCCTTTTTTTAAGCCAGTAGCTCTTTAGTGACTGCTCTCACCCAGAACCACATCAGGGACTGAGGCTCAGTGCCCAGTTCTGGAAGCAGAACTCTTCTCTGTCAGGAGATAAAATACACCTTGAGCACCCTTTCCTGAACAGATTCCTTGAGGGAAAAGCTGTGAAGTGAAAGCATCTCCTCTTGTCTCCTCCTGAGCCCAAACAGGAGCTAAGGATGGAGGCTGTCTTTTCTGAGCATCTGATTCCTACAGGTGTACATTATGTAGACCCCATAGATAAAAAACACATAGGAGTTGGGATACCAAAAGCCCAGCTGGAGTTTGGTACCTCAGAGCTCCTTATCTCTCCTGCTATGGCAGGGAGACAACTGACACTGTTTCTTTGTCCCAGTATCACACCAAATATCCACTCTTTGGAAAGGGCCTTGTATCCTGAGGAGGGCACAAGAAAATAGGTCATTTTGAGTGATTTCAGCTTAGGTACTGTTAATCAGAGGCATGCTGGGAGTACTGCAGTATTCGGCTGGGAATTTTGGCTGTCATCATTGTTAGACAAGCACAGCCTCAGGAAAAGCATGCCAACATCTCAGTTATGATGTGTTTCAAGAAACACAGCTCTCTGGGAGAAAGTGTGTCTGGTGATGGATTATAACAGTCCTACTAAACCAGGCTGTCCAATGGTAGCTGTTTCACACAATGCACATTCAGGATATACCACATTAAATGTTGGTTTCAGTAGGAATTTCGTGAATAAATTAGGCAGAATTCAGCCCTAATGACTGGAGTCTGACTTCACACACTCCCGCAGATTTCCATTCTTTGTGGGATCTCTGCACTCTGAAGACAGCTGATTTCACTCCAAATTCTTTAGCAAGACTTTGGATACAAAGCGCTGGCACAGGGGCTATCAGTGCTGTCATCGCTGTTATCGGTGCTCTCAAAGCGCTTGGCGACGCTGCTGGGGATTACGGCCCTGCTGTTCTGGCAGCACCAGATGAGGGAGGAGGAGGAGGAGGAGGAGGAGAAAGACAAGTTGTCACCACCCAAAGCTCACCCACAGAGAGTCTGGAGGTGACATGGCAGTGCCTGAAGTCTGAAATCTATCCGTGCAGTACATAGAGGAAGATGCATTTTAAAAAACCAAGCAGGATGAATCCTGTTGTTGAGACTGATCTTTCTTCCTCCCAACAAACATTTACCCAGGGTTGTCTCATGACTGGCCGACTTTTGTAATCCATTAGAAGGTGATGCTGTTGCATGGCATGATCAAACACCAAACACAGCAGAAAGGCCATAACTATATCTAAAAAGCCTTTGCTTTGTCAAAGCCTTTCACTAATGCTAGCAACAAAATTATTGAGGTCTTTAATGAGCTGATCTCTTGTTAAATAAGCCTCCTTGTGAGAGTGCTAAGCTTTATATCTGCTTTCAAATTAAACACTTTGGATTTATTAATGTTTCCTTTCCTCTCCAAATTTCTTTGTTGAGAAGAGGTGCTGGAGGAAATGTACTGGCAACAGTAGGATGTGAAGTATAGTTTAAAATACATTAAACATATGTTGATGGGGCCATTAGCAGAGTTTATAGATACCACCACCTGTCTCTTATTCCACTTGCCATTACTTTAGTGACAGAAATCATACTGTAAGAGAGGTGGTGTGCTGCCATTAAATCTTTACTCCTGTGTCAGAAAGAACGTAGGAGTAAATTGATGCTTTATTGCTAATAAGCATTCTCAATAACGGTTGACTTATTGAGCCATATACTTTTATTTATAAATAAACCTGAATAAATGAGTAGAGCAGGGGCTAAAGAATAAATCCCACTCTGAATTTGGATGCAAAAGACTTTCTTAATATCTGAGAGGGGAACCCTTTGCTACTATAAATACTCGGCAGAGCACTTAATGCTTTACTTGTTTCTTTCAAGCCAGCAAGCATGATCTTAGAGCATGACTGCTAAGGGCACTCTTGGACCCACCACATGTAGGGTTTATCACCTTCGGGTAAAACAAAAAAGTAAATTATTAAAGAAACCCAAAAACCCACTCAAAAAAAAAAAAAAAGAAAAAAAAAAGAAAAAAGAAAAAGCCCCAAGGTAATAAAATAAAACTGCGATAAAGTAAAGAAAAATGAATTAAATAAAGCAAGGGAAGGGAAAGGAGCGCTGACCCCGCCTCGGCCCTGGGGTGCCCCCTGGCGGGCGCAGCGCGGCACTGCCGGCCCTCGCAGGGCGCGGTGCGGAGCCGAGCGCGGAGCGAGTGCGGGGCAGGCGCGGTGCCTGCGGGGCGGGAGCTGGTGCGGAGCGTGGGCGGGCGCGGTGCAGAGCACAGTGTGGGGCGCGGTGCAGGGCGCGGTGCGGAGTGAGAGGTGCGGGCACGGGGCAGGCACGGTGCGGGAGGGGCGCGGAGCGGGAGGAGCGCGGAGCGCGCAAGGCCGTCGCTCTCGAGGAGGTTCGGAGTGCGGCTCACGGCCGGCAGCACTGTTTCTAAACCCATGGTGAGAGCCGCGCCCCGCTTGCCGGGGAGCGTCAATTGCCCCCGGGTGCCGGCGTTTGCCGTCTTCCCGAGGGGACCACCCAGAGTTTGTGCGGCAGGGGAAGTCCCAAAAGTGTCCTTGGTCTCATGGTTAAAAGGGACGCAGCAGGGCAGTCACCGCACAGGAAGAAGGGCGCGAGTGGCAGGAAGGAAGGAGGCTGGTGGAGCCTCATGCAGCCTCAGGGAAAAGAGAACGACGCCAAGTCTCAGCACGGAGGTGAGGAGAGGGGAAGAAGACCTGTAGGTCTTGAAGTTGTATCAGGCATGTGGGCAAATGGTGAGTGCATCAGAAAATGTGTGATTGGACATTAAAAAAAAAAAAAAAGAAAAAAAAAAAAAAAAAAAAAAAGCTTTCCTAAAAGTCAAAGTTGAATTTTGCAAAAACTAACATTCAGAAAATGTTACTCATCTTCATCGACTCAAAGAATAGGCCTTTGCCCAGCCTCTCCTCTGCCTGCTAGGCAGACTGGGGAGATCCTTCTCAGGAGCAGCTCCTGGCACCTCTGGTCTTCGTCTGAACCCAGCCTCAGTGCCACTGCCCGTGGGTGTCCTCTCTGCACAAGCACTCATGGCAAACAGAGCAGATGTGAGGAAAGGGATGGGGTTCCTTACAGATCCCAAGTCCTACTCAGAGCGGCCGAGGGAGCCGGGGTTATTTACCCCGGAGAAAAGAAGGCTTGGGCTGACCTTATGTCTCTCTACAGCTATCTGAAATGAGGTTGTAGCGTGGTAGGTGTTGGTCTCTTCTCCCAAGTAACAAGCAATAGAACAAGTTTAGTAGTTTAGTGGTAAACCCAGTGGTGCTGTGCTCAATGATCTTAGAAGTTTTTTCCAACCTAAATTATTCTCTGATTCTATTGTCCTTTCTGGAGGAAAGGGGGAAATGTTGCTAGCCTTTGTCCCAGTAGGCTTTGATTAGGGGAACCCTCATGTTTGATCGGGAGATGGCAGCACAGTTCTGGAAAGCTCGAAAACTCCCCCACCAGCTCTCCCTGTTAGCAAAACCTCAGGACTCTTAGGGAAGCAAAGCAGCCTTCACTGGAAGAAGAATTTAAAAGGGAAACCCACGCATATGCCCAGTAAGTATTTGAACTGCTAAGAACCCAGTTAAAGATCTAAACTGAAATTGATACCATGCATCAGAATCCCTAAGCATCTCACTCCAAAATGTTGCAAACTTTCACAAAAAGAAAAAAAAAAAAACTCCCTCGAGATAAAGTGGCAAAGATAACACTGGAGACTTCATTGTTTCAGCCCTTTTAAGAGTTTGTATGGAAGTGCCCAGGTGTCACCAGCACCAACAGAAAGATAAAACTGTGAAATGCCTCTGTCCTGTTTTCCAGCATAAGCCTTAAATTGGTAAAAAAAGATTTAAAAATTTGTTAGAGGAATAAGCAGGGCTTTATGTCAGACCCACAAAGAATCTGCTGCTTGATGCAAACCCAGAACCAAACCTGTAGAAAACATGAAGTACCTGAAAAGTCAAACAAACCTGAGCAAAACAAAAATTACTGCAAGTGAACTATTTCTGACTTATTCCTAGATGAGCTTTCATTCAGGAGGTGTAGGCAAAGGTGTTAATATTAAACCGTGTATTCTGCTTCTCTCTGGCCCCAGACTCAGGCTTGCTCAATCTGTGATTGAGGAATTCCCACTGACCTGCAGGTGTTGCCAGGAAAAAAATTTGTGATTCATTAAGTGGTGCTGAAAGTTTTTGCTGGAAGTGCCATCATGTTGACGGTGTCAGCATTTTCTAGAGCTGCTCTACCTGAGGCCTTACAAGGGGAGATGCTATTGAAAAAGCTGTTTGGAGTTAGTTTGGCACCATCTCTTTCACCCTTGCCAGATTCAAGACCTTCTGGTATTCACTGAATATACAAATCAGTGCATGTAACCCCTCTTTCTGCACTCCAACGTAGTCATGGATCCATTTAAATTTTGACACTTTATTTAGCATTGGAAACATTCAAGGAACGTAACAAATGGAAATTTAAGATTTAGCCGGATTGTATCAACTGTTGGTATTGGAACATCAGTGAAGCTCAAACAAGTTTCATTTGGCAGGACAATTGCACAAAAGCATTTGATATTGAATCACAAGCTATTTTCAAGGTTCATACACACAAAAGGGTTGAAATGTAAGCAAATTAAAGCCCCAGGATTAATGAAAAATGTTCTCCTTTCCTTCCCACTTGCCAACTATTTAACCTGGTCAGGAGACAAATTCACATGGGATTAATTCTATGGAGCCACCCTTGGTTTCCTCCTGAGTTTCCTTGAAATAAGGTATCCTCTGCTTCCTATCCTGCATGGTTTGGTAATGCAGCTGCACATTGTTGAAAAATTGCCACAATTCATGGTGGGATGGCTGTGCTTCAGCAATGAGAGAAGTTATTTGGAATACATATGTCTATGTTTGCATGCTTGTGAAGCTTACATGTCTGGATTGTTAAGCTCCAGGAAGCTCCCTGATGGACAACACCATGATATACAGTGGATGGCAATCAAGTCATGAACGTGAATAAAAAGAGGCTGATCCTCAGCTCTGTGAACTCCAAAGGAACTTTAGGATACTTTTGTAATTCAAAAGCCTAAAATGTCCTGTAGAGTGGAAAACCACGTAGAAGATGAAGCAGAAGAGGTGAAAAACCTTCTTCACAGCCAGTGACCCCTGTGTTCCGTGTGGTGTGGGGATCATGCCTTAGAGCCTGGTGGCCTCAGGGTGCTCCTGTCTTTGCACAGAGCACCAGCAAGAGATGTTACCATGAGGAGCCGGCCGGGGGCAGCTCCTGCCACCACTCTTGCTCCGTGTCCCTGGCTGTGCCCTGGCCAGGCTGGGCACCAGTGGGCACAGGGGGCAGCATGCCCAACTGGTGTTACAGACACTCTTCTGAGGTTTTAGACTCACTTGCCTCCTCCTTTCTCCTGCCATGTGATAAGGGGGGAGTGTTGGGTCTGGCAGTACAAACACCTTCTGTTTTGGAGTAAGTTTAGAAATGAGAGGGAAAAGCAGAGATTTTGGCTGTAGTCTTAGTGCTCCAGTCTTTCTTGGGAATGGAGGCACATCCCTGCACAAGAACGTCGCAGGAAAGCAAGAGGGCTCCATAGGGCTGAATGGCATTGCTGGACTTAAAGGTGTGGAGAAGACTGGGACAGGGAAGAGCTGGGGCTCATTCACATCCTCAGTGGATTAACTAAATCTGTGCAAGCCAAACTCACAACTTATTTAGGCTACAGCCCAAGAACACGATCGGCATATTTGCTCTGCAGCCGTCTAATTGCAAACTCAAAAAAAATCTCTCCTTACAATGTGGAGTGGCTGGCACTGACACAGAAAGTGTTTGTGCTCGTTTCATTTGGCTCTGAAAGAAATGTGTCTGCCTCTTAGGTGCACCCGTTCTGTGAGCACTCCTGGTGCCCTTATGCATAAAAGCCATGAGAATATCATGCAGCAGAAGCCTTATCTTTCTCCATCTTTTCATTTAAACACAAATGATGGGTCCAGGAGCATTTTTAAACTGATATGATGAAGGCCTGCTGCAAGAGGCCAGATGAAGGTAGGCACAAAAGGCCTGACAATGCTCCTGATCATAAATCCTCCCCACGATGCTGGATTTGTCCCCAGTGCAGTGGAGGGGCTGCATAGCACCATTAGCCATCGGCACAGAAGCTGGGAATGGAAAACAATTTTGACATTGGCAGCCTGGAGTCCTGCCCTTCTCAAACACATTTGATGTTCATACATGGTCTTTTGGCTGCTGCTGCTGGAGACCATCTGTTGGGATGGCTTCATGCCTGATCAAATGGTGGTATGCCAGTTTCACTGGGACATGAAATACATGCCAAACAAAACGCGTCTGGTTTTACTTCTATTACTCTGAATTCAAAGCACATGCTAATACTAATCCCCATTTTAACACCATTGTGGTGCCAGTTAAACCTTCATTTTTTCCCAGTGTCTGCCAGGTTTCTACAACACACTTAGGAACTTAACAAAATCCTGCAGAAATTGTCACTGCTGATTTCACATGAACAAGGGCACTGTTTGCAGGAATTTGGTGAGAGGTGTCAGCCCTATCAGCACAAGTGAATGCATGAGCTTCCTATACATATACTACAGGATTCTTTAAGGAGTTAATTAGGACATTTCTTTGAAAATTCCATCTGAAACCCCATCCAACTATCATAAAATTTTCTTCCCAATGGAAATGTGACTTAGCAATTTGAAAGTGTTCCTGAAAACAAAGCATAGTTAAAAAAAAAGCCTCTGACAACTGTATGAAGGCTTTGAGCAGTATGTGAATACTGAGATGCTCTAAGCATTTTCTTTTCAAAGTGCTATGAGTTCACCGTAGCTCCAACCCTGATACACAGTAAAATCTTCCATGCTGCAGCTGGCTTTGCTGTCTGGGTTTATATGACTAACTCCCTGTGAATGTTCCACATACAGAGAAGTGTGATCCTGACCTCAGCCAAGATGAATATTATTGTCAAAGCTGCCATCATTGCAGCTACCGTGGGTTTTCAGATTCTTCCGGTGTTTGTGGGGAAAATCCATCTTCTACAGATGTTCCCTTGGATGATGGATTTTCTCCTCTAGTCCCAGAATGGGTCAGGAAAACCTAAAGGAACAACTCCTGATGGGATTTCCTTTGCTCCTCATCCTCCTTTTGCAGTACAATGCTAAGAGGCTGGAGATCTTAGGCACATTCTTCCCCATCCTTTTCCTCCATCTGCCACTGCAGGGGGAGATGATAAAGACTCAGTGCTGGCCTCCTCAGACAAGATCCCACTCTGTGCAGGATTCAGATGTGCCAGTTGAGGTTTCCAGTTTTAGGAAGTGCTGGGACTTTTTCAAGGGTTTGTTTCCTCCATTCCTAGATTAATTATGATTTAAAGCACTTAATTTTGTCAATTAAATAACAAATTTCATAGTTATTATAATTTAATAACCTTAATTAACTTCTTAACCACCTTCCTTACATTGTCATCTTGTGTATGCCTGAAATAAAAATTATTATAGAAATGTGAAAAAAATTGCCATAAACAGTTAAGGAAAGTTGTAGAATGTGCAAATTTATGAATGTCATTTAGCATTGTACTACCAGAAAGAAAAAGTATTCTTTGAAACTCTCAAGTAATACAGCAGGGCCGGGAGCATAGGCCAATGAGTGTCATGTGGACTGGCCATAAAATTAAAAATAAACTTAAGAGTAAATGTGCAGCTAAATGCAGACTGTGAGGATAGGATGTGAACTTCAGCTATTTCCTGGAGCTAGTGTGGTTCCAAAGTTTAACAGCTTTAGCCTTTGGAGACCTGGAGGCGTGCATACTTGTGTTCAGTTTCTCCTCCTTTCATCTCCCCCCACTCGGAGCCCTACCACCTCCCAGCTGCCCTGCTCGCTCCATCTCTCCCTGCAGAAGGACACTCCTCCTGTCCTCTAACCAACATCCCACATGGCTCTTGGCACTCAGCATCCCTGTGCAGCAGCAGGGCCTCCCTTTCCATCCTTGTGTCCTTCAGCCCCCTGAGCGAAGCCCAGATTCCCATTTGCCCTCAAGGCCTACTGGATTGCAAAGGATTCCCTGCTACCTGTGAGGACAATCCAGGGATAGCAGAAGGTAGCTGGCCCAGCAATGCCAGCTGCTCTCAGGGCATGCTTGAGAATCCATGATAATTAAGACTTTTATTCTGTGCAATTGTGATGTTTGGGCACTCTTCTTGCACACAGGAATTGTTATCAAAGTGTTGTTTTTCCTAAACAAATGTTTCTGTGTGTCAAAATGTTGGTGCTATGTAATTGTAAGTTATTGAAAATATATTGGCCGTTGCAAAAGGCTCAGTTCTGGGAAGCAACAAGCTCCCAGGGCTGAGACCTCAGTGGATGCATTTTTTTTTTTCCATAAAAAAAAAAGAGGCAAAACAAATCTTAATATGCTCTTGGGTTGCTATTTTCCTTGACCATAGAGCCTTAAGATCTTAGTAAGAATTGGAATGATAGAGGAAAAAAATTGTGTCTGCTTTATGTGCTACACAGTCCACCTTTACACTAATTTTCTAAACACATTATCCTCCAATATTATTTTATTCCAAATGTGATGAGTAACATAGTGTTGCATATAAAAAAACCCAAAAAAACAAGATGATTAGACATATGCAGCATTTGTAAACATTTCTAAGAATTTTACTTGTATGAAGGATTTTCAAGTTCCTCAAAAATAATTTCCTCTTTTTGCTGTAAGTCGGAAAAGACGAAGAAATTAGAGTCCCACACAAGGAACAATACCAGATTTTGGGCTTTCCTTTCCTTTTTATCTGGCAGTGAAGACTTAATTACAGACTGGTTTTTCTGTGTAATGCCTTAATGTTTGTCTTTATCATTCAGCTACACTACCACTGACTCCTTCAAGCTTCACCACTGCTCTCAGCTTACAAAACTATCAATCCTGCAAATGATCTACCAAACTGACGCCCCTGAGAGGAAAATCCCACTGGTGGCCCTGTGGTAATAAGTGAAGCAGTTCCCAAAACAAAGGGGCAAGAAATAATCCCGTATTTGAAGTACTGATTGGAGTTTCATCTCTTGAAGTAACTCTTCATCTGTACCTTCAATCCTCACAATATTTCAGCAACTGGGGCTGGCTGTCACTTCCAGAAGAACATTATCACCTGTGAATGAAATGGGACATCTGGGGACAACCAGCAAGTTAGGGATAGCTTTCTACCTGGAACTGAAGGGTAAGAGAAGGGAAACTAGAAATATTTTTTTGAACTCTATGATTCAGTGTGAAAAATCTTGAAAAAGAAAGTGCTTTGTAGATTAATTGTTTGAGGAAGTGTTTTGTAAGTGAATTGTTCCTCTGAGGTGACCTTTTCTTTTACAGTGCCTTCATGAAATGTTGGTGAAAATAGCAGCTTTGCCGAGCATGTTAATAACACCAGTTTGTACCCTGCAAACCATTTAGTGGGTCACCAGCTAAGATGGAGTTCATTAAAAGATTATTTAAGTTCTTCTGCAGTCTAAGCAATACTGGGGGAAATCCAAGGTAAGCCAATTACTTCATGTTATCAATTAAAACAAAATTGCCTGAACAATTCTAACTCTGCTTTATTGTGCATACACGTTGTGGCATAGCCTTGAAGTACATCCCCATGTGCTGCTTCAACCCCATGACAGCAGAGTTTTAAGCTGATTCTGATGGGATGATGAAGGGGTGTTTAAAATACTCAGTTTTGCACATAGCCTTCAATGCCTGGCCTTTTTCATAGTACACTGCAAACTACAGTTCTCCAGCACAGGATTCATCTCATTAACTTTAAAAGTCATAAGCCCTAATTATGTAGCCTCTGTAGGCACTCTGTACTCCTTTCTCCAGAGGGTGATTCATCTGACCTATTTTAGACAGCCACTCAGGCTGAGATCTGTCTCTTGATTTACACAGTTGTGTTTCATGTGAAATGATTGAACCCTCAGCTTCAAATCAAGCACTAACGTGATCTAGGATGATCAAATGGGTTTTTTCAAAATTTTCCAAATTTCTTGTCTAACAAAACAAAGTCTCCTGAAAACTAGTGAGAGTTGAAGACAAACTATAAAGTTATTAGGTTAATTAAAAAGGTAAGTGGGTGTAAAGAAGATATCAGGTTTTAACAAGGTGAAATGATGAGAGGTCTTCTGAACACTAGTTCTTGCTGTCATTTTTCAAACCTGGATCACTTGCCATAGCTTTCTTCTTCGGTAAAAAATGCTCAGTTCTTTCAGCCAACAGACTTGCCCCCAAGATTTAGCCCAGCCTGCAACAGACTGACTGCCCTTTTTAGGCTACCTCTCTCAAACTGTGCATGACTCAGCTGCCCATGTGTCAATATGAGCATGGATCCTACTCTTACAGTTAGCCTGAAAGTTCACAGTTGCAAAGACTTTCTTTTACTGTCAGTTTTATTCCTTGCAAGTATAACAGATCTGTTCTTCACACATCTGTGTAATAGAATGTGTCGGTTTTGCATTATGCAGTTATCAACATTGTCTTTAGCACTGGCATTAAAAGGTTTGTGCAACATTTTGCTATTTCACTCATTTATCTTTTACACACAGAAGTAAATAGCATTGCTTTATTTCACATATTTATCCTTCGCCTAATCTATTTATCAAGCAATATGAGCTAAAAACTGTGGAGAAGATACAGGTGATTCAGCAGAGAAAATGTATTCTGATCTATATGTTGGCTCTTGTATCATAAACCCTTTTCTCTAGCACATGCCTCCCAACCTGAGCAGGGCTGTGGGTGCTGGAGTGGTGAAAGCCAACTCCACCATCAGGCATTACAGGCATTTCTTTCATTGGTGGGAAATATCTGGAAAATCTCTCTGCATTTTTGGCACTGTGAATCTTCTGCCTAGCCACAAGTTAGAGATAAATTATAGTACATTCAGCTGCTATTAATTTTGAATTAGCAGGGTCATTTATATTTCTCTCTTCTCTTTTTTTTTTCATATAAATATCATTAAAGCTACAGGTTCCAAAAGTTAGGATATATATTAACAGAGTGTGCTCACTAATCCCAGGAGGATCATGCCTCCTGTTCCATGGGATTTAGATTTGTATCTGATTGGTTTGTATCTGATTCAAACAGATTTGTGATGTGAAATGCTAAACAGTGCTGCTGGTGACTACGTTTTCACAAAGGCCAGTGCTGGTACCTCATTTTTCTTGCCCTCACACACTCTCCATTGCACTGGAAACTGCAAAAAATTGCACTGGACACAAATAAGTGAAAAAAGCCATGGTGTTTTCTTCCATGCTTAGATGCCAGTAGTTGGCAGGTAAAAGCCTGGACTGAGAACTGAAGGCTCTTTCCATTCTTATTCCTTGCCATACCTAAGGGGACTCATGACCAGCAGCATGCATGGGTGGATTCCGGTGTAACCCAGCTCTTTGTGTCCTTGACCCTGAGCTGCTCACTGCAGCCTGTGACACGGGGCTAGAGCAGAGCCCAGTGACAGGATGCTGACACTGCTTTCTGGTGGCCACTGTCAAAAACTGTTTAATTTATATGCTTTGCCATATGTGTGCAGCAAGTTCCCTTGGCCCCGTCAAGACTCTGGCAGGGAGAGCCAAGTCATCCCCCTTGGCTTGGCTCATCTTTGGCAATTGTTCAAGCTTTCATCTTGCCTTGGAGTAGATGAGATTCACTTACAGCAATCCTTCGTAAATGTTCACTCTTCAGAAGGTAGTGAGTGGTGTCTGTTAGTTTATTTGGGTGCAGTTTGAAGCTGCTAGGTTTGAGGCCTGGGCATTTTCCATCCTTATGGAAAGTACAATGGGATAAATGGGGAGATCTACAGATTCTGCAGAGTATTGGATTGAATGGAAAGCTTTTTTCCCATTATAAGAGTTTTCCAAATTACTTCTTAATTTTCCTAAAAATGAGAGAGATGACTTTATATCTTAGAAGAGAATTAACAATGTTATTTTGTGCTGGAGAAAATCCTCCTTCAAGGTGTAAACAACCAGATGTTGAGAAAAATTCATCTCAGAGACCAAGCCAGCCAGGTAAAAGACAGCAGACATATCCCTGTTAGTGCCAAGCTGAGATTGAGGCAACAGATGCTACCTCTCAACAGAGCTTGAGACCATGCCCAACAGCATGTTGACATAGTTAGATGGTATCTCAACTAATGATACCTGGCCTGCAACAGCTTAACTCATTGCAAAAGCAAAGGAGCAGGCAACCACACAGGACCTGGCAGACACACCTACACTCCAGGACTCTGGGTTTGTGGAAGATGTTTAAAAGCAGCAGGGTGAGCTGAAAGCTCTGCTGTCCTTTGCACTTTGAAGAAGCCTCCCTCTTGCCTGGCACACCAATTCCCTGGGCTGTGGCTCTCTGCATAGCAGACCATTTATTTGTACTGCAGACGGGCTGTTGCTGCTGCACACATGCACTGACCGTGGACCAAGCATGTGCACTGAACATCAGAAAGTCTCTTACATAGAGGGGCAGTCATACATCCAGCTACCAGAAGTCAATTGAATGAAAACTGCAGTTTTAACCACTTTGTCTCTTTCTGCTCCCCCATCTGTGTCCCAGACTTGTGTGCTGCTTTATGTTGGTGCTTACAGCAATACTGCTTTTCCTATGAGGCATGTTTTGTGGGTACCTGCTGGGACTTTCAGTGGTAAATTATTGTTTAACTTTTTAATTCCAAATATTAGTTATTGTAGCCAGGTCTCGTCTTGCAGGAGTCGCTACCCAAAGATCTGTCATGCATCAAACTGTTCAATAATACTGTGACACGCAAAATCTAAACCAAGAATGTTATGCATGTTTTACCTGGTAATGATTGATAATTTAAACTAATGTCTTCAGCATTGTATGGAAGGGTATTTAAATAGTACAGAGATGACAATCCTAGTGCTTTTTTTCAGTTTTAATCATATTAAACAATTTATATATAAAAAGTCTAGATTTTATGGCTTCAGAAAAAAATTTTCTAAGCCCATATCAGTGTTGCTTTGTTTCAAATGACAGCCAGAAGGGCAAAATACAAATTCTAAGTGACTAGTCTTATGGGAAACTAACTCTGAGATCCAAGTGGTAGCAGTGTAATGTGACTGCAATTGCAACTGCCTCAGGTGGCATTGCCTATAAGCAGGGCTAGACTAGTTGAAAACAAAGTGTCTTAAAATGATTTATCTTCTTCCAGCCATTTCTGTTTTTGACCAGTGACTGGTTCTGTTTGAAGTACACCCTTTGCAGAGTTTGCCTGTGAAGACTGTTCCAGAGACTAACAGATGCACTTTTCCATACAGATTATTTTTTCCAGTCTAGTCTTTCCCCTGTATTAATTTTTTCTCTTTTTTTGTTACTTCAAGGTTCTAGTAACCTGCCAGAGAAAATAACGGCAGAAGTTCTGCAGGATGGAGAATGGAGAACTAGCGAAAAAAAACAGAGAGAGAGTTACTGCTTGTAGCAGAACTAGGTAAAGGAAAGATTTTTTTTTGTGAAAACAGCAGTCAAGTGTGCCCTACTTATCATTCTGTCACCTTTTCTCTGTGAGTCACAAGTTGTTTTCTTTCTGGAGCTTCACTTCCTTTACCTCAACAGTGAGAACAAGCAGAAGGCCTAGGATAGTTTGACTCACCAAGCAATGAGATCGTTTCATACAAGGGATTCCCTGTGTCAGTGGGCATCAAGGAAACCAACACCCAGCTGCAGTTAGCTGCCAAGTCAAGTTTTTGGACAAAAATCAGCACCCTGCCCTACCAGGGGTTGTCTCTGCAGGGACAAGTAGCCAAGAATTGGACCCCATTGTGACTTGTTTTCCTGAAAATAAGTCCCAGAAATCAGTTTCTTATTATGTCCAACTCATACTTTCCAAGTTTACATCTTCCCTAGGCACATGTAATTTCAAAATACTTTGTTAATTTTTGAACTTGTAAAAGTTCATTGAACTTTTACAAGACTAATACAATGGTATGAGGAAAGGCATGAAAAGGGTTGGTTCATATACTGCAATATCACAAACCACCTGGATGAACTTGATGCAGAACAAGATGTTCTTATTCCTACAGGTCATTTAAAAGCACATCTTTACAGGCCCAGTCTTTGATACACTTTTTGTTTGATACACTTTTATGACACATATGATGCCTTCCAAAATGAGCAGTCAGGGTGAAAACATAGCTGCTGAGATAGTGAATGTAGCATTCACTCCTCAAAGTTATGAAAACATAGTGTCTAAAGGCAGATGAAATGACAGTGACCTGAAATAACAGGAAGCTGGCCTCAGTTGTAAATCTGGCAGGGGCTGAGAGTGATGGTGATGGAAGCTTGTGAGCTGTATCCAAAGCCATGAAATATAGCCCTGCCCCTGAATAAACTGGAAGACATATTTCAGTCTACAGCAAGTCAGAGTTCAAGCATCAGTGGCCTTCAGAAACTCTGTTCAGACCTTGTTCAGATCCAACTACAGAAGCTTTGGAGTGATCTTTTTACTCTACTGTTAAATTTCACTGGCACCTATGTCTTCTCTTCAGCTGTGGGCTTCCCCCAGCGCAGTCACTAGCATTCATATTTCCCTTGTGGAAAATGGAAATGAGAGAGTAAACTCTCGCGTTAACTTTAGCCTTCTCCTGGTAGTTTGGAGGAGAGTGCTCAAGCATCCAAATTTTGGTAATTCTTTTTTCTTTGCCTTAGAAGATGCAAAGTTCTGTGAAATCTGTTCTGCAAAATGGCTGGCAAAAGGTGAAAGACAATCATGAGGAAAAGCAAAGAAATGCGTGAAGTAAAACCAGAGTCATATAAGAAAGAATTTTCTTGAACCTGGGAATCTGATGTATTCCATTGGAGAAGAAAAAGAGAATGAGTGCTCTGTACGGAAAAACTGCATGCCCTGATGCTTTATGGGCATGAACATTTCAGAGATTGGCAGATGTCTGCATCCAGCTCAGACCCAACAGCAGCAGTAGTGGGGATTAATCTCCCTTTACAGTACCTGCTACCCGTTTCCTTTGTAGAGAATGACTTTCTGGAAGGATCACCAAGGGAGACAGTATACAACACAGGTCTGTTCCTTTTCATAAGCAACATGATTTCCATATTTAAAGCTGTGTCTAAGGGATCTTGATGGCAGAAGTGCTAAAAGACAATTACAGTCTGATTGGCAGATTGAGTTAGATCTCCACTAAAATTAACAATTCTTCTGATTGAACCCTTATGTGAACTTCTGGTTGCCTTCAGACACATCAAAAACATCACAAATACATGGATCCATGGTATCCATAGAGGCCAGTCTAGATGCTGGCTCTCCCCTAGAAGGACATTTCATCCTTCGACTGCTTTGCTCTCCTTCACTGCCAGCTTTCAACCAGAGCAGCCAGCAGGTGGCTCAGCCTGGTCATGCAGCAGCTGGGTATCAGGAACCTGAGAGAGGACACATAACCTGGACAAGAGAGGTGGAGAGCTGGACTCTTTCTTCATCAGTGGCTCACAGTGTTAATTGGTAGTGAAACTGCACCCCAGAAATACCTGTTATAAAGTGATATGAGGAGCTGATGAGTCTGTACTTGGAAATTGAAGACTCTTAATGTGAGCTGTTGCTCACAGCAGTGGTGTTTGTGCCAAGGTTTTCTAAAATTGCAAGTGATCATTGTTTTTGATCAGAATTAGAGGATTTCTGGTGCTAAGTATCTAAGTTAAAAATTTTTTTTCCTTTGGTAGGCCTGCCCTGGATCCCCAGACTTTTGAGGATAGTCCATAGGGATTTTAGAGTTCAAGCTCAGTTTCATCATGCCCTTATTTTTCACTGTGGAGGGACAGTGGCACCAGCAAATGGAAAAGGTGTCATAGTCCTTCCCACTTCACTGCCTAAATCCTATGGGTGTTTGTGCTGGTAGACAACAATTGGGCAGTAAATAGGTTATGGAACACCACAGGACAAAAAAAAAAAAAAAAAAGAACAGACACTGTCATCCTGCTACATAAGGACTATTTCTAGTCTTGCCTCTTGGGTCCTATAGGTTTACTTAGAGGAGAGGACAGGGATTTCTTCACTGGCAGTTCTAAAGATTTCTGACATGGTCATTGGAAGGAAGTCACACAGCTCTCCAAGATCCTGCTGCCAAAATGGAAAAGTTTTTTGTCTCCCTCTCTTTATGGGCAGGAGGATAAATTTGGACAGAAGGATAAGTTTGCTGTTCCCAGCAAAATTAACACAGGACCACAGTATAAACTGCTTTCCTTCAGCAGCTGTGTGCTTTTGGCTGGTGCTTGCTGGTGGCACAGCTGGAGGTGGGTACTGCATGCACACCCGAGAGGTCAGGCTGAGACACCAAGTTGACTGACTGTGCCTTCTGGAAAGCATTCTCAATAAGTTTGCTGTATTCCCACATTTGTATTTGAAAGACCTTGTGCACACTCACATTTAACCACAGTCAGGGCATTAATGTATGAGAGATTTACAGACCACACTTGAGATTCTAGTCTGCCCATTTTTTACAAAAACAAATACTTAAAAAAAAGTAATTTTTTGTGATGTGTGAGCAGATATGGAATTACATGCAATTTCTCTCTGATTGTGTTTTGATGCAGAGCCCACAGATTGAACTTTCAGCCTTCTACTTGCAAACTTTCCTAACAGTCATCTGAAAATTATAAAAGTATTGAACCCAGCCACCTTTGAACCACCAATGCTATTGTGGTGATTCAGGTTGTCCTTTGAAAATGCTGAAAGATCATACTCTAGCAGGAGAAAGATGAGACTCAGTATTTTTCCTGTAGGTCTTCACAGGACTCACATATTTGTTTCTGTATTGGTAGTGATTCATCTCACAAATGCCTTTGTCCGTTTCTCTCTTTCTGCTACAATAGCCCAGGTAATTAACTAAGTGAAGAGGCTGTCAATTAAACATTGATACTAATCTTGGCATAAAAGCTCCCTTCAGAAACACTGAGTTGGAACATATTTTACAGCGACACCACTGCCTTCATTCAGCTCACTTTTCAGACAATTAAGTGCTCCAAATGTTTGTGTGTCATCCAGGCAACGTTAGTAGCATGAATGACCCTTGGTATAGATACAGTCCTGCAAAGAATGCCTGGAAATACAATGCTTATTGTGACAGCAAGGCTGATTTTATCAACCAAGAGACATTATATAGTTAATTAATGCCAAGATCTTTAATGATAAGATTGTCAAGGACAATTAAGAAAATTATTATAAGTGTCCTTGGTAACAAGAATGCAGTACTGATTTTAGCTTACTTTCACTAAGTGTGCCTTAAAGGTCAGTTTCTCTGAAGTGTGAATACTTAAGCATTCTTTGGATAGATGTCATTATACATTAATCTCAGGAGGAAAACACATTTTTCTAATGTAGCTCTGCAGCACATGAAAATTAATGTGAAACTCTTGCTAAGAAATTAAGGTAAAATATTTCAACGAGGAACTTCTAGCCAGTGTCACATGCTCAGCAGCAGCTCTGTTGAACAGGTCCATGTTCTGAGATCAAGTCAATGGAACAATCCTCCAACTTCAGCCTATGTGGTTCAGAACCATGACCATGCAGTCAATAAATGGACAGACCCTCTTCAGTGAGCCCTTTGGTGCTAAGCTTTTCCTGTTCTTCATCTGCCAAATACCAGATCCAGCTTTACTGTGTCTCACTCATGCACCACACCGAAGCTTGAAGAGCACTTGGCATATAATTTGTCTGTGAACTGGATAAGCTTACTAAAGAAAAGTTATACTGACAGCACAGATTGCATTCTGAACATTGAAATTAAGAGAAAAACTAATTTTGTCTGTTAGAACTGGGGAAAGGTGTACTGCAAGAAGGCATTTCAGCCTCTTACAATGACATTGTAAATGCAGGGCACTTTATGATTTAAGGTTTTAAGTGATTACGTGTAAGGTGGGAGTGGTTTTCTTACCTCCACCATCCCTTACATCTTAATTCAGTATTTGGCCTCTGATGGCCAAAAATCACTGACTCAAAAATACAGAAAACACATATGGCAAGGTGAGAATATTATGATCTAATGCTCTTCCGTGTGATGGGGACAGACTATAGCAGAGACCTGAAACTTGAAGCTTCAAAAAGATTTTAGTGGTTCTTAACAAAAATTGGAAATCAGTTTTAAGTATGAGTCGTTTAAGGAATGGGTGACCAATAGATACAACTCCTCACATATAAAAGAAATAATTGCTTAGAAAATGTTTTCCTAGTTAAAAAAGATATGAACATTTTACATATATATTTTTAATTGCAACCATTATAAGAAGGGAAGAAAAGGAAATATTTCAGCTATAAAAAGCAATATACAATTTTCATTCAGAGAAATTAAAGTAATATCTAAAATATCAGTAGCCACTTAATTAAAACTTAATATAAAGCATTAAACAAAATACAATAGATATATCCATGTCAGGATTCAGGTTAATATAGAAACTGTTGTTATAATTACAAATGGGATTCAGTAAAAATTGACAGATTTAGCAGAGGCTGCTGTGCAATGTTTAAAACAAAGGATTTTATAGCAGTTATAACTGCAAACAATGAAAGCAAAACAATGAAAGTCTACTCAAGGCGACCAAGAAATAATTATGTTCAAGATGTCCGAGACTAAGACACTACAAGCTACGAAAATATGGTTAAAGGCAATCAGCATGTTTTCTGGGTCTTCTTAAACATAAAAAGCACTAATGTCACACTAATTTAGCCAATAAATGCAACTATTTTCTGGTAGTATAACTTAGATTTACCCCAGGCATCTGATACAGCATCAAATGCCACACTGATTTAAGCCCCCAGTTTGCTCTGAACCTGTTCTGTTTGCCAGTGCCTGGTGTAAAGGGTTGGGAAGCCTGGCCAGCACCATAATGTAAAACAGGAGTTAACATATACAGCATGTGGCCTTGAAAGCTGCTTGCTTACTTACTTACACGAAATCTTGCTCACTCACCCCTGAGACAGTACAGTCTTTTTTAAAAAGAATTTTCCAGAAGAATCAAGATCTGGTCCTTCCTTTTAACACAAAAAGGCATTTCTCACACTGTAGAATACCGCAATTCTGCAAGGTAATTAGATCACAGAAAAATATATTTTCATTTCTTCCATAACTAATTATCTCCAGCTGAGACAGTTGCTTTCCAGATATGAGTCCCACCAACATAAACACATTTACTGGGCATGACTGTCATTCTCTAAGCTGCTGCTTGCTGTGATGCTGTTTCTGCACCTCTTTGTTTTGGAGAGGTGGAGCCCAGTCATGCTCTAGAACGTGTGGCAGCTGAGACCTCTCCTCATTCTCCCCAGGCATTTGCAAAAAACACAGCCACACACTCCCACAGCTGCATCCCACTATCAGAAGACTGCTGCTTTGCATGAGGATGTGAAAAGCTAGAAACCACCAAAGGGCTCTGTACACAAGGTTGCCATATCCCCCATTTGACAGCCTCCTTTTCCCTTTCCTTACTTTCATTCTCTTACACTGTAGGTTCAGATCATGTTTCTCTGCCAGGTCCTAAGCTGATATAAAAATATGGTTTAAGTGAACCAGGGGTCCAGACCTGGGGGAAGAAACAGCACTTGGACTATGTTGAAAGTCAAAACTGGGAGTTTGATAAATACCCATAAATGTTGATATTTATCCATTACAGTTTCCTCTACTTCTTTCCTTCTTTCCCATACCCAGCCATTATTTTCATTTGCTTCTTATCTTTCCACAGCTCATCCCCACACAGAATTCTCTGAAGACTATTCAGGGCTTTCTGTAAAAAACAGTTGATTCATGATCTAATTTTTAAAGGGGCCAAATGTTTGTTTCACTACATATACTACCACAACTGTGACTGAGCATCCCTTTTACAGAGGTATCATCAAGTGCACCACTGAGAAGAGACTCATAGAGAGAAAATAAATAATATTGCAGCTTACTGGCTAGTGACAATTACCACCACAGGGACCAAATTATCTACTTCCATGCTTGAGGATGTTTCTGAGTAAAGATGGGACTCGTTTAATGAAAGGCTGAGCCTGGAAGCATTGCCACTTGCCATCTTCCTATCAGAAGCTGTTGTGTAACTTAGTAATTTCAGAACCCACTCTTCAATTTACTCCCCGCACTTGGAAAATTGAGAGGTTCATTTGCCTCTGAGAGATACAGAGAAATTTTGAAGCACCAGCAGTATAAAAAATATTGCACAGATGTTTATTTACTACACTGTAATAAATCTGTTTGCATGAAGGTGGGAGGAGAGTAGTGAATAAAAGCAAAAGTGCTGCATTTTTGCACAACACTTCGTGTTCGGCATCAAAGCTATTTTTCCATCAAGGATATACTTACATAAGAAGCAGCTGCTGCTCAGCAAGTCTGTTTTCCTTAACTACTTTATAATTGCTTTATTATTAATCCATCACATTCCAGTTAAATGTCAAAGAAGTTGCAGTTCTGATTGTCCATTCACACACAACAGTTTTATTCAGCAGGCTGCATCCTGGCAAACCAGTGGATTTCTTCTGCTGGCTCACAAACTGGAACACACAGCCTTTCTGATGCTGACAGATTCCATCTGCTCCCCTTTAATTAACATCTAATATGTAAACCATCTAATACATGTAACACTGCATAACAAGGGATTAAGAAATAGAAGGTAGCTCTTCATCATAAAGCTGTGTCATCTCGTAGGATCTCATTACGAACAGTAAATGGTACCAAAACATAATGGGAACCGCACACTAGTAGAAACAGCACATGTGGGTAGTCTCACTGAAACAAATACAAACATATATGAGCACAAAGTAAAGTGGAAGGTGCAGCAGCTTTCATAGATGGATTCACATTGGTACTGCCCCAGCTCAGACATCAGCTGATTTAATGCAATTACAAGGAAGAATGGGATCTACTCATTTGTGTTCCCAATTATTGCTAGCTAGATAAGAAGCATTGTTTCTATAAGACTCTGATGCAATCCATTAAACCCATTAAAAGTGCTAATTAGCTCATGTTCTACAAATGAAAGTGTCCAGGAGGCACTTTGTTGTCTAATACCTTCCAGCACGCAAAAGCTGGGGATGAAAATATACAAAGAATAGCTTTTAGGAAAGACCTGCAACCAAATTAAGATGTCAAAAGTAAGGCAGATAAAATACTCTTCTGCATAACAGCAGCTGATGAACAGGAATGAAATTTATGTGGCTGGGGGACAGGGCTTGCCACCATTCATGGCTGGCTAAGTTATGTGAAAGGTCAAGGCTGCTATGTTTTCATGATAACATCTAAGCAGAACACAAGCATTTGGAGAGTCTCATCCCCACATCTATCTAGTGAGCTACATTAAACTCATACAGAACAGCTGCGACAAGGCTTGCAATGCTCAACAAAGGGCAGGAAGATTAGACACCTCGATAATAAGACATGAAAGACCCTAATGACAAGAGGAGAAGGGGAACTGTGCTCACTAACCTGCACCAATGACAGAACCATTATTTGAAGCCTCTGAGAAACTGAAAGAGGGGGGAGGGATGAAATGAGTGTGAGATCAGCACCTCCTGGCAGGTTTGGCCTTTGGTTTTATGCAGCATGTGGGCTACAATCTTGTGCTACGAGCTCTTGAGCTTATAATGTTCTAAGTTGTGCCAGTTGTTCTCCATTTGCCCAGAATGGATCTGGAAGACCAGTCTCTGAAAGCATGCTCACACGAAACTGCTCTGTGCTGTGGGTTGAGCAGGTCTCGGAGAGGAGAGAGGAAGGAGCTGCTCACATGTCTTTAAGGTTCATTCATATTTGCATTCCCCTTTCCTGCTCCCAGTTTTGGGAGGCATGTAAACAAAGACCTTACTCCAACCTATACAAGACAGCACAGGAGCCCATCATTCACAGCATCTTCAGTGGGGGCTGGTCAAAATCTTGAGGTGAGGAACAGGGTTTGCATGGGATCAGTCCCATCTGGGACTGATTGTTCAGCCACTGAAGTGGAAAAAAAAGGGGATTGCGTTGAAGTCAGTGCAAATACACATAAGCCCACTTTAGCATGTGCCTCACATCTCTCTTTCTTAGAGCCTGAGTACCTGATTGTATGAATATTTAAGAATCAATGAAAATAAATACAGTTCATGAAGAGTGCAGGCAGATGATAATGAAGTGCCTCATAAGACACATGCCAATGTTACCAACTACCCCAAAGTGCAGAGATCCAAACTTACAGCTAACAAGTGCCACTGGTCATATTTGCTTTGTTTTCTCTCTACTCATCTCAGCTTTTCTGTTTACACCACTGATGTTTTTCAATGCTGGAAAGGTGTATTTTTTGTCAGGTGATGCAGATGATCTGTCTGTTTGTGCCTGCCATACTCGCCCTGTCCTCCTCACTCTGGTTAATGGTCATATTTGCACTGTTGCAAAGGCAGTGTCTGAACATTCCTTAATAAAGCACATCAATATTGTGACAAGGCACACGTTTCACTTGCCTGAACTATGTGCTGTTACCAGCCATTACATACTTGGTGCTTATCTGTAATTTAGTACTGTCTTGAGAAAATACTCAAAGGGTAAGCAAAAATATAAGCCCTAGTCCTGGTCTTTATTCAGTTCTTCCTGAAGGAATAAAGTTATTCTAGTTATTTTTTTAGAGTGCTAAAAATAAATTGCTTCTAGTTATTTTTGTTAATGTGCTAAACATAAATTGCTTTCCAATTCTGTTGTTTTCCCTGAATGTTTTTGGAGAGAATGAACCTGTACTCATTTATTTTGCTGAGATTTGCTTCATAGAAGCTTTAACTTCAGTCCTAGATTTCCTAACCCTTTTCTTTTTCCTTTTTTCCTGCCACAGGCTAAATCCATTAGATAGATACACAATCATTTAGAAGCCATTAAATCTTACTTTTGAGAAGAGGCCCTCTAGTTAGAGTTTCACTCTTATCTCTTTTCCGATCAGAGGAGGAAGTCCTGTCACAGGGATCCTGCCTTGAAGACTTCACCGGCATCACGCTCTGCAGGAGAACACCTATCCTCCTCTCCACACCCCTGTGGACTCAAAAGACCCTGCTAAAGCAAGCATTGATTATCTATCTGCCTGATCTTCATGTTTGTTTCCTTGGGAGTGGTCAACTCGCAGCAAGCAAGCTGAAACCCAGATTTGCTGCAGCAGAGCCTTGCTCCAAACAGTATCCCAGCCCAGCACAGGACAATTTCTGGGTTTGAAGCCATGATCTTAAAGGGAGGAATCTTACACTTGCACTGGCTAATGGATTATACACTTCAATAAAGCAGGGGAGTAGAAGTTAAAGGAGGGCTTTCATAATAATGAAATAAATTAATTAGAATGATACCACAGACCAGGCAGTCCCAACAGACGTGTGTGGGAGCATCAATCCAGAGGTTATCGAGCCCTCTCTTGCTCTCTGATCAGCTGTGCATTCTTAACTGCAGCCAGAGGAGCCCCTCTGTGAGAGTCCCAGGGGCTGGGGGAGAGGAAGGGAAAGAGTTTGTTAGAAACCAACACCTGCAGTGGGGGTAGAGGCTAGAGGAGATGGCCAAACCAACCTCACCATCAGGAGCAGAGGAGGAGCAGGAGTTTAAGTGGATAATCCCATGAGCAGCAGAAGCCATGCAGAAAGGTTTTCTGTAGCTGCCTTGCATGGATTTTCTGCTCCCTCATAATCTGGTTGATTTTAGGCTCAAATTGCAGCCTTTGCCTTCAGGGAAAGTACTGATGTTGGTGTGACTCCTACATTTATCTGGTAGCTTTCTCAAGATTTAGGAGTACAGTTTCATGGAGCTTTCTTAAGACAGGAGTCCAATATCATGGCAGCCTCTGTTCTTCATTCAGATGTTTTTGAAATGGACAGTGGCATGTAAAGAGCCACAGACACTGACTAGGCAGAGTTTGCTTACAGAAATCCTACTTTTTTAGCAAAACAGGTCACACTTGAAATCTAGCAAGTTTCATGAAAGGCTGGAATGTAGCTTTGGGGAGAGGTCTAACTCAACCCTAAATTTTGACTATTTTACTTATTTTCATATTGATTTAGCCATCTTTATTTTTTTTCTAAATCAAGATTGTGCCTCAAGGCAATTGAACTCAATTGTATACCTCTGTAATATTATGCCAGTGGAAGTGAAAACACTGTGGTCATTTGTCAAAGAAGTTTTACAAATTGTTAAACCAAATTAAGAGAGTTTTTGAGGTTATTAAAAGTTTTGTATTTTTCTTGTATTTAAAAAAATCCAACATTTGTATTTGAGCAAAGATTCCAAGCAAGTTGAACTTGCACAGAACAAATAGCAGACAAGTTGTCAGAAGCTCCTGTGTTTCAGGCAGGATCACCAGTAGATTTCAGGCATTTCTATCTTATTTAATCACCACTAACTGCAGCCTGGAATGCTGACACGATGTGCAGTGAAAGCAAAGAGTGTAAATTGGGCATGATAGAGGTTTCTTGATGCAGGAAGGAAGTAACATAACACTGAACACAGCTCAAGTTGCACTGTGAAAACAGAACGAATGAGCAAACCAGGTCTCTGTCACAAAACAGCAGAGAAAAAAAAAGACAAAAAGAGGTAAAGGAAAAGTGTAACAAAATATCTGTCTTTTACTTACTAAACTGATATTTTTAAATAAAAGAAGAACAGATATAACTTTAAAAACATATTATACTGTAGTTAAAATAGCAAATTAAACAATTATCATGTTGAATTTAGTGAGAAAAATCTTATGATTAAGTGCCAAAACCTTTTTTCTAAAAGCTTTTGTGAATTCAACTTCTGTCAGCTCTCAGGAACACTTCTATTCAGAACTTTAGACAGGGATCTTCAGGCTCAGCTGCCAGTTTGCTGAGAACCCAACACACTCAGTGAGTAGGAGTTCAGGGTATAGGCCCCACTGGGCAATTAAATGCCTAAACCTTGGTGGCTTAAAGTTTCTGCAGTGTATTTTAATATGGAAAAAGCTTCTTGAAGCTCTGCCCTCAGGTTTATAACATTATTGGTTGCTGAGGTTTGAGCAAAATTCTTAGAAGCCTTCTTCTCAAAAAACCACAAATTATTATCTTTTTAGTAGGGAGTGTAGTGATAGGACAAGAACAAATGTCTTCAATCTGAAAGAGGTATTAGAAAGAAATTCTTCCTTGTGAGGGTGGTGAGGAACTAGAACAGATTGTCCAGAAATGCTGTGGCTTCCTCACCCTTGGCAGTGTTCAAGGCCAGGTTGGACAGGGCTTTGAGCGACCCAGTCTAGTGCAAGGTGTCCCTGCCCATGGCAGGGGGTTGGAATTAAATTATCTTTAAGGTCCCTTCCAATCCAAACCATTCTATGATGATTCTGTGTACCTTGCACCTCCTCAGTGTACCCCATTCAGAGGGGTTAAAAGGGACTTTGAGTGGGCACTGGTAATGCTCAGCTGCTGTTCCTGCATGTCCCAGAAGCCCTTCTTTCAACTCATCTTGCCTTAGGAAATGTTTCCTCACTCTTACACCCTGGTGGCATATCCATCCTACCACACAGAGAATGTGCAAGGGATGGCTGGTCCCATGGATGTAGGTTATTGGTGCAGGGAGCCTCGGGATCCAGCACACACTGAAACCTCTGTGGACCCCAGGAGAAGCTCCATGGTGGTGCATTAGGCTACTGTGAGAAAAACAGACACAGGGAGACTCAGACACCAGGGGAAAGGGGACAACAAGAAGCAGACTGGAATTTCCTCCTGTTTTCTATGACTGTGATTCTGTTTTTAAACCCAAAACACTGAACCTCCTCCTTAGAAAAAATCTGTGGGATCTTACTCTCCACAGGAATTTTACAATTAACCCAGTTTTGCAATTATGCTGACCTTCACTGAAACTGAGCAACTTAAAAAAATATTATTTTTATTGTACACTGGTAAACAGTTGTTGCCCTAGCAAATCATCTTTCTCTGAAGAGAATGAAAAACTCCTTAGGCTGACCAAGACCACCTTTGCAAGCAGCCAGTTCAGAATTACCCTGACTTAAAAACATAAATAAATACTGACAAGATTTACAAATCATTCTCTAGCCTCACTCACTCTTTTCAGAACAAAAAATACTATTTAGCTGCTCTGAGATTGACAGCCTTGCTGAGATATTCAGCACCATATGAAGAATACTTCAGAGAAGACTGCCATTGCAGTCTGTAATATATCTCTTAGAGCTGTTATATTATAGACTCCACATTGTTTGCTGTATCCAGCTACACTATGATACAAAAAAGCCTCTCCTTTTTGTTACATGTCACCTCATTTTACCTTCATAAAGAAATGTTTAGGTTTCTATCCTTTTGGATGGGACTGAATAATGTCACTTTTTATTTATGAACATATATTTTGAATCTCAACACAAGGACAGACCCAATGAACAGCTCTATTATACTTAAGAAATTGAGTTTCTATTCATAAAGAGCTGAGTAGTGCCTGTTAGATGGTTTCCCAAACAAAAAGCACTGAATACCTCCAAATGAGGCTGACTATATCAAAACACTAAAACATGAATAGGATTTCTTCTCAAAGGAAAGACTGAATCAAAGTACAACTATAGTGATATATCTTCTAATACAGCTATTTACATTCTAAGAAGTACCTTTACCTTGGCTTAGAATCACTCTGATTTCTGCTACAGTGTTTCTGTCATAAATATGCACCTTATTATACTGAGGAAGGGCTTCAGTGTACTGTGTATAGGGCACATATACACACTAATTCTCCTGGATAGAATGTGGTGCTTGCCATGAAATATAATACTTGCCATTTTCAGACTTAGAGTATCTTAACTGTGTGTTCATATTTTTGTCTGCTAATACTTTAAAAAAAAATTACATGAGCGAAAGGAACTGTAACAAATCCTTGATAATAATTTTTCAATAATTATTTGAGAGAAGAAGACTTAATTCCCCAATTCAGTGACAAAAACAGTTTTGAGTGTATAGTCTTAACCAAAACAATAGAAAATAAAGGGGAGATAATATTGCACTTTTTATAGAAGCCACATGCAACCTTATCAAATTGTACATCAGATAACAAAACACAGACTTAGGAGAAGTTTTCAAAGGTGGAAATTTTTCAGGGATGCAAGTACGTGTTCCAAGCAATACATATACTTTTCTTTATTTCTCAAGGAGAATTTTATCATTTGCAAGAGTTATGCAAAATATTACCATTGATCTGTTAGAGCTTAATATCTCTTGTGTTTGGTTTGAAGTATAAGACAGTGTGAAGACTTAAGGAAAACCTGGCTCAGCAAACCTTGTAGCAAACCTTTGCTGAGAATGAAGAAGGTGAAGCACAGGCATTGCTAATTCAGCGCTGTGATGCACAAGAGTCTCCTTATGCCCTAAAAAAGAGGTGATCCTGCCCCTCTGGATCCTGCTGGAGCCAAGCAAGATTGCATATGGAGTACAGTGTTCATTTTTGTCCTCCTCAGTACAACAGAGAGGTGGAACTCCCTGGAGCAAGTTCAGCACAGGGCTACAAAGGTGATTAAGGGATTGGAACATCTCTTGCAAGAGGAAAGGCTGAGGGAGCTGGGCCTGCTCAGCCTCGAGAAGAGATAGCTGAGAGGTGACCTCATCAATGTCCATCAGTATCTAAAAGGGGGGTGCCAAGAGGATGGAGCCAGGCTCTGCTTAGTGGTGCCAAGCAACATGACAAGAGGCAATGGGTAGAAACTGATGCACAGAAAACTTCACCTGAACATGAGTCAGAACTTCTTTACAGTGCAGGTGACCAAGCAAAGGAACAGGTTGCCCAGAGATGCTGTGGAGTCTCCCTCTCTGGAGATACTCGAGAGCTGTGAGGCACCATCCTGTGCTGTGTACCTTGCACCTCCTGTGTGCTCTGGGATGAGCAGGAAGTTTGGGCCAAATGACCCATTGTGGTGCCTTCCAACTTTACTCATTCTGTGAAAAACCAGAAAGCAAAATAAAGAGCTGGCAAGAAAATAGAAGGTGGGTATTCTGCTGGGTTTTCAAAAAAATTAATCCCCAACAACCCATCCACTTACTAACAACTGATAGAGCACATATCAGTGAATAGCTTCCCTACTTCAGTCTGATATGTACGTGAAGAATGGGTACTCTATTGTAAAATGAATGAACATAAACCCAGAGGAAGGGGAAAAAGTATTTTTCTTCTTCAACCTAAAGTTTAAAAGGCAAAGTTCTGTCTAGTGATGCCACAAAATTTTTTTGAAAGTTTCTGTTCAAAATTTTTAAGGTTTTTTTACTTAAAAGGAGTTATTGTTGTCATTGTTGCTGTAAAACTCTCAAGAGCAGTGGCATGTGCTTCAACAGCAAAGCCACTTAGAAAGAGCAGCATTCCTGCTAATGGAAGTACTGTTCAAAGGAAGAACATTACTCCTTAGTTTTCCTCCACAGCCAGCATTTGCTAGAAGGGAAGAGACATTGACCTCCAGCTTGTGGTGGGTAAATGTTAGATTACATTTAGCAGGTGAAAGTCAAAAGTGCTTTCTATGTTGCTTTTTAGTTAATGGCATCTGGTCTGTTAAGACCGTGGCAGTTTGTTGTTCCTTCTACTCTAAAATACATGTTTTGGTCACCAGACTGATTCTGCTAGGTTTCTCTGAATGGGAATATCCCACAGTGAATACCTATGTCCACCTGTTTTCACTTAATTTCTGTACATGATTAATAATTATTCTGATTTATGAAAATTATATAGAATAGCTTATTAGAAGTTTTATTAAATACAGAGTAATAGAGGCTGGGATCAATTACAGGCAGTTATAAGGGGAGTTATTACCCACTGTTAATTAATCTGTCAGGGACCCTGACAGTGGCCCTTGTTATACCCCACAGAAATGTTAATTAACATCCTTGTAAATTGCCCATTACCTTGCAGTAATTTTTGTGCAGAAAAACCACAATTTTTTTCCTGTGTTTCTTCTCCTCAGATGCTAGGGCACAGCAGGACTGGAGAACTAGCTTTTGACTGTAGGCCTTACTTTAGGCCCTTTATGTGTCAGTACTTCTAACAATTGCAGGTTTAAGATGCATTTTGCATGAAGTAAACACTGCTGATTACACACAACCCAATGTGAAGTATCATTTTCATGCATTGATTTTACATCCATTGCCCCAAGTGATGATTTTGATTCTTCACAGGTTTCCTTAAGTCAGCATCAGCAAGAAATTTTCAAAGGTGGTTTCAGTTTCATATTAGCCAGATTGCTTCAGAGAGCTCAGCAAATCTGTGATTCACTCATCTAAAAGCAAAAGTACATTCCAAGAGCTTAATAAAATAGTGGTAATCTGCATTTCAGTCACATTTAACTAAACACGCAGATTATTTAATGATCTGTGAAAAAACTATTTGCCAGTGGAAGTTCCCTGATGGATAACGTGACATGTTAGGTAGAAAACATCCTCTGTGTCACTGTCTGCTCCTGTATTTGTGTGGCGTGGGGAAGACCATTATTTCCATATTCAGTTATGTAGTTAATTAACAGAAGCGTTAAAGAATTTACACTCTGATGATGGAAACTATTTCTGTTTGTTCTGTTTGAGCTTCATTGTGATTCTTTAATGATTGAACTTACAGAAGCATGTGAAGAACTGTTTTACTGTGGGGTTGTAATTTGTGGGGTGGTAAAGTCTTTGAAGTGTGTCTTGCCTCATACTCAGCTGTTTCAGAAAAGAAGGAATTAATTGTCAGCTCTATGGATAGTCAAAGCTCAGCTCTGACCTAAGACATGAGCATTTGTGATGAGGCATATTTGCCTAATCAAATCTGCCTGGTGCTGCTTTGAGATTATTGAAGGTGCTGGAGAAAGCTGTCTGAGGCTGGCAAGGCACAGGAGCTACAGATCCTTTCCTGAAGCACTAGTAGGTCAGGCTGTCAAAAAAGTCTTTAGATTAATATTGGAAAAAGTTATAGATTGGATTGAATATGCCGCTGAGAGAGATGTGTATGTATACTCACTCCTGATGTATATTGCTGAAATAGACTAGAGGTACAGAGGGAGGAGGTAGAGTTGTGATTTTTTCTTTTCTCTATCATCATCTTACCATCTGGCAAAAAAAACTGGAACTCCAAAATCTGTATCTCCATCCCCTTTCTTCTTTGGGTGGGGGTCCTCTTCTTCCCCAGCCCAGGTATCCAAGCCATTTTCTTACCACCGAGTAATCCTATACGCAAGGGGGATTTTGGCATTAGCCTGTTTACTTTTTTCTCACTTGGCCCTACACTGGAAGGATTAGTGTGAAAATGAACTGCAAGTGCAAAGTGACAAAATGGGTCTCTGGCTTACAGTTTCAGGCTGTAGCTCAGGCTCAGCACACACAATGCAGTCCATTGGGTTTGTTTTTGTTTTCTTTTTCCTTTTTTTTTTACTCACAGATTTTTTTTTTACTCAAAGACAGCACAAGAATTTTAAGAATATGTAGAATGTCAAAATTGGCACCTCTAAGCCTTCTCAGACGAGGGAAATGGTTTTTCTGCAGCTCCCCATCCTCCTCTGCCTGGATTAGCCATGGAACAAACAAAAGCAGTGGATTTTCTCCAAGGCTGGGTGCCTAAAACAGGGCTGGGTGACATACAAGAAAGGCCAGGTGAGTTTAATGTTTTGTCTATTGATGCCACTGTATCTTCAAAGGCACCATGTCACTCAGCCCTCAGATGGCTCGATGGTCTAACTATTTGTAACCAGTTTCAAGTTAAAATAAGATCACATTGACAAAGAATATGTGTTTCACAGCAGCCTCAACCCCCCCTCTCCTCTGTCAGAGTTTGTGAAGATTTCAGACCTACACAGCTCTTTTCAAAGATGTGCCCAACTCAGACTAGACCCTCGGAAGCTTTCCATCTCAGCAGTTCATAACCATAGTTGGGAACCATTTTTCCCTTCTTGTGCACCTTGTGCTTAGCTGGGACAACATCAGCTTGATTCAGCAGCAAGTACCACTTGACAGCCACCATGACCTACAGTACTCAGCCATGAGTTTCCATGTCTTCTCTGCATCACATGGAGCTTTCCACCTCTTGTGTTCTCATATAAATAAAATGGCACCTTATGATATTCCCAAATATTTTTATTAGCAGGTGTCTTCATTGCAGGTATTCAGCAGCTTTTCTCAGAGTGGACAGAGGACAAGGGCTTGATCCAACAAGGGGAATATGTGTGCCTTCATTTCCCAGGCTCAGAGTGGTTGCTCTGCCTGAGAGCGATAACAATTAAAGCTGTTATGGAGTAATTAAACTGTCTCATATCTGAGAGACATGCCAACCCACTGTCAGGTCTGCAAGTTGCTGTCAAAACACAAAAGCATTTTTCATGCCAGTGATGCACTCTGAATGTGTTCAGAAACAGAGAACATTGCTAGTAAATTCTTTTGAGGAACTCAGAAATGATTGTGGAAGTACCAGATTAGCCGAATGCTTGCTGTATCTCCTGTACTGGGACAGCTGTACACAGCCTCCTCGTGACAGAAAAGCTCCCAGCTTGGTTATTATTAATCAATATCCCAGAGGTACTGCTACTCCAAGACACAGCAGAACTGAAATTGGCAGGGCATTTAAGGAATTAATTTTAAACCTTTTGTTTTTTTTTTTTTAAACACTCAAGTTTCAGTGGTTCTATTCTTTTTGCATACATCAACCAGTTTTAGGTCAATTACACCAAAGTTCATCTTAAGCAGCCACATCTTAATTGGACATATTGTACTTTTACCTTGACTATCATGACCAAAAGAGAATTAGATTTTTAAGAGATCTTTAATGAGAGCCACATTTTACCTATGGAAAACAACACTAAAATGTAAAATCAGTTGCCTAGTAAAATATTTTTTCATTAGAATAGAGAAATGGGAAAAGAGAGGGCATCTTTTAGGTACAGGACTAAACAAACAGAAAAGCTGAATGCATATATATATATATATATATATATATATATATTTGTATGCATATTTGCATAAATCAAAGACTTTAAAAAGAACAATCATTTATAAAGAAAATCAAACTAAAAACTGCACAAAAATTGTAATTTCTCAATTTTTAACAACAATTCTTCATTATGTTCCTATTAAAAACAGCAACTGATAAATACATTAACAAGTAAGTTATATGGTCTACTGCCTGTAATGTGAGTGAAAAATCAGTATTTTTTCCTTATTCCTCAAAGACTTTATATGAAGATGATGAATCAGTGTCTGATGTTAAGCTTTTGCCATTTTACTGCCTGTTTGAGTGCGAAGTATTACAACTATAAGAGGTAGAACTAAACTGCAGTTGTCCAGCTGCATCAACATAGGACATTTTGGGATGTGCTATTCTTGCTTTCTAATTATCATAATTGACCAGAAGCCGGAGTTTTACAGGTTGTTAGGTGCTAGTCCTCTGGAAGTCCTGGAGTTTAGGAGCCTACATCAGTAAAATATGTCAATGACAGAGAAGGCATACAAATAAATGTTTTGAAATCTGGAACTAATTGATTTCTAAGTTTTCTCCACACACTGTCTTCCAAATGCAGAGAACATCTGCGTAGCCAGAACATCAGGGTCTATGCTCAGCAACCTGCCTGTGCACTGGGTCAGTCCCTTTGCAATAACATCCAGGAAAGCTTTAGGAAGATGCAAGACTTTCCTCTGTCATATCAGTCTCCAAATGAGCCTCACAAGCTGCCTTGTCTCTCAGCATAAGAACAATTCCCG
Source organism: Anomalospiza imberbis (assembly GCF_031753505.1). NCBI lineage: Eukaryota > Metazoa > Chordata > Aves > Passeriformes > Viduidae > Anomalospiza > Anomalospiza imberbis. The sequence goes on from NC_089683.1 coordinate 49,201,849, forward strand.
ATTAATGTGGACCAAGTCTATCTTTGCATTTGGACACATAAAACTGTTCTTGCTCAAGTCATAGTCACTTAGGTCAGCTTATTTGCACAAAACCAGGGTCAGTGCTTACGGATAAGCAAAGCACTGAAGGTGCTATTGAAAAGGTTGGAGAGGTTAAGAGCTTGTGGTTAAACCTCTGAACTGTCACAGAGGATTCTTGCTTTAATTCCTTATCATAGACTGAGCTGTTTGATATCGGACAAGTGACTTTATTTTGCTATGCATCTACCTGTAAATTAGAAATAACATTCATGGTCTTCAACCCAATCAGCTTTAGGCATGATTTCTGCAGAGGTAGGAAAAACTTTGTGCTATTTGAATACACACTTGACTTTTTCCAAATGGAAGAGGCAGACAATAGGTGGGGCTGGGAAATGACCCAAGAGACACCTCAGCAGGGGAAACCATTTATCTTCACTTAAGTCACTTTCACACCTGTCGCCTCTATTCTTTAGGGTCTGCTATGTATAAGCAGTAAATTGGGGATAATCAGAACCAGTTATATTTAACCTTTCCATGGCAGTTTGTGAAACAGCTTTACAGGGTGCCACTTCTTGCAGTTCATCCCCTACAGTGTGCATTTGACACATATTTATTTTGAAGGGTTTTAAGCTGTAAAGATATATGAATACCTGATGTCCACTCAATCTTGCTTGTCAGAGATGGGCTACCAGGCAGGAGGGATCTTGGGCTCTGACCTACTAGGGCTGGCCACACTTGCAACTTAATTGAATAGACCTGAGAAATGAAACAACTTTGAGTCACATGGCACAGTGCATTTAGTCAAAAGAAGGAAAAAAAAAAACTCACAAAGAGAGAAAATGTATCTGGCAGTTATGTGTAGGGGAGCAAGGAGCAAAGGGAAGAGACAGAGGACAGGAAAGGGGCAAGTGAAAAGCCATTGCTTCCTTCAGGATGCACAGTAATGTTTGCTGTAGAGGCAGGAACCAAATTCTTCTTTTTATAATCAGCATAATCCACCAGAAATAATATATAATCCTTTGTAACTGAACGGCTGTCTCACAGATGGATGGTGTAATATGTCCCTTGCTTCCCTCGCTTCCCTCCCTTCCTTTCTTTCCCTCACTGGAAGTTCCTGTAATTGTCACTTTGTAATGTATATTCCAGCACATGGACATGCAGAATGAAGGCTACATGCTCATTTTGCACCATAAATGATGTGTACTGCCTTGTGTCACAAACAGTAAATCCTTTATACCGAAAGTCTGTTCATTTTCACACCATTCACTTGTTCAGTAACAGTTGTCCAGATTTTTTAATTCAGCTCCTTCCACTAATCCAGCAACTGCTGGTCTTAGACAGGTGCAGGGATCAAACAAGCTCAATAAACTGAAACATCTGGCCTGGAAATGATAATAGGCCCTTTTACTCTCCAAAGCAGAGAAGGAATGCAAAGTTTTCAAATGTTAAATCATGCAATTAGCCCTTGTAATATACTTTTTTAAAAATTGAAACAATAGTGTTTTCTGTTCAGGGTTCCATCATTATTTAGGTCCTGCTTTCGCCTTGGCTGCAGAAGATGCCAGGCCAAAGGGGTCAAAACATCATCTACTACTAATAAATTTTTTGAAAACCCAAACAAATGAGACCTGCCTCCCGTCCTTCACAATCAGTCATTTCAAGAGGCCCATCCATGCAATAAGCCAAAAATTAATTTTGTGGCAGTGTTTGGGAAGACCTATGCCCCAGAGAATGGAAAACTCCCTGTACAAGCCCAATTTCATGAAGCTGAATGATCTCCAGTGTGTGAAGGCTGGTAAGAGAATGGAGCTAGTTGCAGACAATCACCCCATTGTCTGGATGACACTGGGAGACAGTTGTCCTCACACTCTTTCTAGTGCAGAGACTATTATCAGAGCTAGACAAAACCTTTCAAACTCTGAAAATGCCACAGGAGTATTTCTGTTCAAGGCTGTCCAGTTTTGGAGCAACTCTCGCCATGCTTTTGCCTGGGTTTGGTTAGGCTGAACCCATGGTAAGAAGGCTCATCTTACTCTCTTCCAGGCGTTGTTCCCTGGCTTGTATGTGGCTGCCCTTGTGCCCCATAGACCAGAATCATAACCTTCTGCAGGAAAGAAGAGTTGTCAGAAACTTTTATGGTTATAAAAGTTTCTAAGGGGATGTTGTCTTCTGGCAGACCATGTATATGACCAAGTATTAGGGACAGGTATGTCCCTTTTCCAGTATTAGAAAATAGTTTCCATTTCTTCTTCAAAAAGTTCTCTATCTTGTTGATTAAAATGCTTTGGCTTGACTAAATAATTTTTTTTTTTTTAAGTTTCAAACAGGCCTCACCTTGACTACTGGCACTCATTAAATCTCATGTGAAGAGTTGGTATTTTAATCCAGTACCATTGCCAAAGTACAGTCTTGGTAACTTTGCACTGACCAAATTTTCCCTTACACTTGGAGCTTAACATGGCATGCTCTCTTGAGTAAACTGGAATGTTCATCTTGGGCCAGAGAAACTTGGAAGCCAGTCCTGGGTCCCACTCCAACCTTTGCCTCAAGTTTCCTCTGAGGTCTGAATGCTGGACTTTAAAAAGTGCTGTGATCCTGGGTACAATTTGTTTGGCACATTTGGGCCCAGGATTCCAAATCTATGTTCAGTTCTTCTTACACACAATCTAGCCCTATAAAGCCTATTTGTTAATAGATTTCTCTTGAAAACACTGTCTTCAGGCTCTCATAACTTCTGCTTTCAGGAAAGCTGGAATTGTAACGGAAACAGAACAGATAGGCTCTGGATTGCCTACAGTGCTGATCTTTTCTATAAGGCAATGATGTATACAAGACAATGTAATGAAAATTGAGTGTTCTTCCTTATTTATGCAGGAAGTGATGTTGCAGTGTTCCTGCACTGCTGGCTCTGGAGGTGCAGCCATAGGGCCAGAGGCTGAATGCATTTCACAGTCCATGCCATGGTCTGCATTTCACTGCATGACTTTCCTCAAAGGTCATGGGCCTTCAGCTAAAAACACCCTACATCACTGTAATGAGGATGAGCATATAGGTTTCCCTCAGTCACTGTATGTTGACAGTCTCTGGCAGCTGTAGCAGATCTGTGTTCTCATCCTGGAGTCGGTAAAAGGGAGTCATGAGCCAGACAATGAGGAACTCAGGGAAACTCCTTAGTTTTCCTGAATTCTTGCACAGATTTTCCTTAAGGGCACAAGGCTGTGACAACAAGGATCTCTAAACACATGCTAAGTAACTGTTCATCTGTGTTAATGGCACCTGTGTGATGAAAACGTGAGATAGAAACTAAAAAAGAGTCAGGTGAGTACCAGCCTTGATAAGATGTGTCCCTAGGTCAGGGTCAGGCTTAAAGTAGACACAGCAAGAGACTTTAGTTTAGACCAGGGCTCCTAAATGCTGAGTTCTTCTTTCATGATTGACCTTGCACAATGAGGTTCACTGTGGGGAGAGAGGCGCTGTGCAAGAGTCTCCATGTGCTCCCAAAGGCAGCATCCCCACCTTGCTGCAATGGATGTGTCAGACCCAGAGGCAGCTACTGCATTCTGCAGCTGAGGGAGTTTGGGTTAAACTCTAAAGGGCAGGATGGCCACAGGTACCTCTCCCACCAGAGCAACAGAACAACATGGTAGACAGATACCAACCAGTTTCTTCTTGTGCTCCCTCCTTTAGGAATCAGAGGATCAGGAGCTTCTGTCCATAGAAAATAAGGCAGACTGAGATTTCTTCGCACACCGCATCCCTGTGGCATCCTTGCTATTCCTGGAAGCCAAAAAAATCCTCATGATTTTTGAAGGAATGATGCAAGTTAGAGAAAAATTATGTATTGGTACACATACAGCTGATCTCTCAAAATATTTTAACTATATAGTTGCTGATTAGAATTTTAAAAGTTTCTTAAGTTGTGTTCACAATTACAATGTAATTATTTGTTTTGGAAACACATATAGATGAATAAGTCAGAATTGTGTATACCTTTCATTTTCTGATTTTGAAATGTTTCAGCTTCCTGTAAGGAAGAGAGAAGTAGTCTTTAGAAAAACATCTCCTCCTACCAGAAAACAGAGACCAGGCCTAGTGGCCATGCTCCTAGTGGCATGTACCAGCACTTGTACATAACTTTGTAATTTGCCACATGAACGCATCTTATGCACTGAGGATATACTTGATTTCACTTGACTTGAGTGGATGCAAAAAACCCACTCAGGAAAAATAGCAAGGTCAAGGTCATATTTATTATTGACTACTAAGTTTAGGGGTAAAATGAAACCAACCCAGAGATGTTTTTTGTTAGTATAGCAAAAAGCAGCTAAATTCGCGTGCATTTCATGAATTCAGTATTCTTTTTGATATGTTAGATACTCTGGTTTGTTGAGCTCTACCACTATGTCCTTCCAAGTCTTCAGTTCACGTGCTCTCTTCTAGTACACTAAATCCATCCTATATTTCTGTTATAAATAGGGTACTGCACATACAGCAAATGCAGCCCCCACTACACACCCTTGCATGATCTCTTCAAATAGCACACATATTCTCACGCTATATTTAGTGCTACATCCACGGTAACATATCACCACATCATTATATACAAAATGTCTTCATAAAAACAAACATTGGAGCAGAGAAATGGGTCTCTTCAGCCTGCATTGAAGTTTACCAAGCCACGAAGTCCTACCAAACCTTGTATTTTACTTTGTTTAATTCTGATTACATAAATTTTTAAAGCTTTTCCTAGTTTGTGAAACTCCCAAACAAATTCAAATTGCAGCTCTCTGCTGATATTAGTCCAGATAGTGCTACTACATGTGAGTCTAGCAACATGAATAAGCTGTTCAGATAATTTTTATGGCTGCATATTGCCTTCCAGTTTGAATTTTGGACTGTATGGATCAACATACTGGCAACTTGCTCACTTAGTAAAGCTGGAGCAGTCCATAAAAATGGAGCAGTAGTCTCCTTCCAACCCCTGAGTAAGAAATCTGGACCAAGGTGCTGCTCTTAGATATTGCATCAACATAAAATACGTATTGAAAAAGATATGAGCATGAGAGGATGTACAGCAATGCTGGCTGACACAGTAGTCTGCAAACTGAGCACACCAGCATTTTGTCATCTTTCTCTTTTTTTGCTGCTGTAGGTATCACAGAATAAATGAATCTTAAGAGGAGGTCTCAGGGAAGATAATAGCAGGGATATGTAGAATATGGATAACTGTATGGTCAAGAACACCTTGAAACTGAGCATGTGATGGCAGCAGGGCCCAAAGGGAGAAGGAAGTTAATACTTGAGAGCAATTAAGATCTGTTGAGGTAGGATAAAAATGTTCAGGAAGGGCCCTGAGTTTGAGGCACTTAATGCAGCAGAAAGCATGGGGAATTGTTGGAAGCTTTGTAGGGAAGTGTTGTCCAGGGAACTTGACATGCAAAGGAATGGTCATTACAGCAACACTGATGAAACAGGATGGTGTCTCCTCGAGACCAGCTGTCCTGGTTCTGGCCAGAACCGAGTTAATTTTTTGCAGTAGCCAGGAGGGGGCATGGCCAGGACACAGAGGTTACTCTGTAACACCTCACGTCATTTTGATGGGATTGGAGAAGAGCCACATAGCACGGTAGAGGAAGTAGTCAGCTATTGTAGGGTGTTAATTCTTTGAGATGTGAGCAATCACATGTGAATCACTCACTTTTTTTTTTCTTCTACACTCTGTCCTTAGGATTGTTACTGTCTCTGCTAATTTTTCTTTTTATTTGCTGTTTCCAGTAAATCTTTCTTATCTCAACTCATGATCTTTACCCTTTGTGCCTCCAATATTCCTCTCCAGCCTGCTGCAGCGGGAGGAGGGAATGAACGAACAGTGCACGGTTTGGAGAGGCTCAGTGGGAACACTAAATTGGGGAATACCGTTCCTAAACCACGACACCAGGTAAGATAATTTTACAGTAACAAACGTTGCACTGTGAAAGGGAAAGGGTACATTTTTGATGAATCATACGGCAAAATGCCATCAGCTAAGGTACCCCCTAACCCAGCTGAAGTCCTGATGCTCTCTTCCAGCAGATTGACACTACAGTCCATGAAACCTCACACTGAGGTTCTTCAGGGAACCTACACAGGTGAAAACCAAACCTTCCAAAAACATCTGTTTTGTCTTGAAGCAGCAGGACTCACTGAATGCCTGACACGTTGCACCAAGCACGAACAGAGTAAGAGAGGGAGGAAGAACATGGGACTGGCATCAGGGTGGGCACAGCAGCTACCAGGAGACTCGGGGTGTGTCATGTGGCATTCACGCCTCTGCCCAAAGCTGAGAGAATGGAAGGCTGAGAATGGTACTGACCACAGGACAATATAGTGGTATAGTGTTAGAAAAAGGTATAGAGAGTAAAAGAGTCATTTTTAGCTAGATAAATCCTGAAACGGAGACTAAACATCCATTAAGTATTATAGGAGAGAGAAGTAAATATTTGATCTGGGCAAAAGACAGGTTAGGAATTAAAAGGTAGATCTGTATATTATTGTTTAAGATGTCACTGCCCTGAAAGCAACAGTCAGAAAGATGGATTTCTTAGCTCCTACCTGCAGTCCCTTGTCTTTATAACCATAATATTACCTTAGCACATCCCATTAGTAATGTTTTCTTTAAAGTCTATTATGGAGAATGAGTTGAAATTCCCAGATTTCCTGTTATTATTGCTGTCATTTCTGATCTTTGTTTTTTGCAAGAAGCCTGTTTTTTTAAATGCTCCAAAACCAACTTAAACTGGGCTTAAACTCATTCCTTCTGTAGTTAATTCCACTCAGAGATTTCATCCAGTCATGCTTTTTCCTTAGCTACGAAGAGTTTTATTAGGAACCATTAGCTTTGTTGGCTTAAAAGAAACTGCTCCAGCTGAGATAGTTTCTAAAATACTCAAAAGATTTTTCATGGAGGCTGAGATGAGAGCTTTAAATTTGCTTCAGAAACAAGGGAGCAAGTAGTTCTGTGGAATATATACACACATTGGTCCCACTAAGAAGCCCAGCTGCTGGCTGCTGTGCAGGTCATTACTTTGAAAAAATCTTGAGTGACTCTCAAATTAACCCCCCAAACCTAAAAATAAGTAAAGAAGAAATTAGATAATAAGGGCAGGAAGAAATGTAGTGAGCAAACATGAGGAATGCTTATAGTCCAAGATTCAAGCATGCTAAATAACTCACATAAACAAGTTTAAATTAAGATAATTGCAATTGCATGGGCTTCAAGATGTTATCTTCCCATCATGACAGAAGAAGTTTTCACAATGCTAAATTAAAAGCAAACAAAGAAAACAAAGGCTTTGTAAGTAAAATACTGGAATTCTATCAACCTTTTTTTCTTAGAAGAGACACCCACCACAAACCTCTGACAGAGACATGTGCTGGTGCCCTGACAAAGCACTTCTCAGCCAACTGCTCACAGCATAACCCACACACTCAGAGCTGCACACCACACTTCTGCAGAGGACAGCAGGACAGCCCTAACAAAACCAGTATCAATCTGCTTTGAGGAAGGTCCCTCTTCTGACCTAGACTTGGCAGCTCCATCACTGATTTCAGCCCAAGAGGTGACCTCAGCCAAGTGGGTCTGGAGCAGAAAGCTGGTCTGGAGCAGCTGAAGTAGACAATAGAAGGAAGCTCAACTGTTGGTCCCTGTATCAGTCTATACGTAGCACAAATCACAATGTACAAGGTCTTATTTCAGTTTTCAGTAGCTGCACTAGCCCTAAGATATTGTTGCACCCCTGATAATTAGTTGCCATGTTCACTGCTGAGCATGTCTTGTTAAAAATCTGTCCTCTACTTCAGGTCAAATTCAGCACATTCAGTAAGGATGTAATTAGCTCTTACTGGTGTCCTTCTTTGCAGGAAGAAGCTTGGGGTGCATGTAGTTTATATACAATTTGGGAAGGGCTGTGCTTTAAATTTTAAAAAATCATGTCTAATAGGAGAAGGGCTGTAAGAACACTGAGATTTTCACCGCACTTTTTCAGATACATCTGAGTATATCTTACAGACAAGGTTCTTCTGAACTGTAACAGTTTTTTTCATAAGTATATATTGTCAGATATCTGTACCCTGGTTCATAAGCTACCCTTGATCATCCAAAAAAGCAGTCTTATTTGTAACACAGTTTAAGAACACAGAAACAGATTTGTTTATCAAAAACTGACCTTCAAACCTTCACTCAGTCTATTTTTAGGACAAGGAAAATGCACTATAACTAACCCATTCATACTGTGGAATAAATTCTGAGATTGTTTCTTGTGCCCTCTAGAAAGTCTTCTTACATACAGGCATGAAATTGAAAGTAAAAGCTGAGCAGATTTCAGTAGCTGAAATCATGTTAAGAAGCTAGCCCATTCCCTTTAATATCTCTAATCAATTTCTCCCAACAAAATGCAGTACAGGCATCACAGTTGTAAGCTTGTACTCAAATCTCAGTCTTTAAATGCTGGGCTATCCTGCCACCAGCTCTCATGTATTTCAAGGGCATAATGTGACTTCTTTCCACTTTAGGGTCCCAGTGGACTGGATTATGAACCAGCTGTGCCTGGCAAGCAAGGACCTGGAGCAAGACAAGTGGCCTCAGCATCACCCCTCAGCTGTGGAAAGCACACAGAAGTGCATGTGCAGAGAGGTGCTTCCCAGAGTCTCGTGTTCAGCTGCAATAATTCCTCACAGCCTCTCTCTTGTGTGTGTGTGTGTGTGCGTGTGTGTTTTTTTTTGTGTGACCCCCATTCCCATACAGCAAAAAGTCTTTGCAGCCTGACAACATTAAATCTCTGATCTGACAGTATCTAGATGGAGGTGGTGCATGAATCTGGCATGTCCTAGGGGTATCCAAGGTAGCTCTGTGGGACTATCAGATAAAACACAGGATCCAGGCTGAGGACCTCCCAGTTTAAACGATTCTTCATTCTCTTGTTCAGGTTCCTGAGCATATGGGATACTGAACCTCATCATCAGTAACTCCTAGCAAAAATGTTTTCTCTGGTTAAAAATTCAAATCCAGACTATTGTTTCACTCACCTTTTCCTTTTAATTTTTTTTCTTTTAACCTGAAGACAAGCTGGATGAGTAAGGAGAAGTGCCACATGAAGAGACAGGCTGTACTATCATCTTGGTGCAGACATCAGAACATCCAGCCATGAGAAGAAAAGTTTTATAAAACCAAACTTTATCATCTTGTCAGCTAAACATTTTACTCCAAGACTGAATCTAAAAGAGAAAAGTTTTTTTTTTGCACTTGCTATTACTACTCAGTGGGCCAGCAATCCCAATGTAATTAATAATTTGGCTTCTTCAATTTCAGGCCTCCAAATCAACTCCTGGAACCCTTCCTAGGGCTTTTATTGACATGGACACATGGAATTTTACTTCTTGACCATGATAACAAGACACAGAGTACAGAGGGATGCTTTGTGCTCTATGATTTTGGGACCAAAGCGATGCATTCAGACTGCCTGTTATGGCACTCAGGTTCAAAAGGACTATTTCAGCTGCCAACTGTCTAAGGTTGGCAGATGCTGGATGAAGAAAGAAGTAAACACCACACATGAGTTACACAGACAGAAATATACCCTTCAGGTATGACCTGTGTCTCTTGCCACCAGTGGTAGCCAGCCCACAGTGCTGGGGAGCAAATTTTGTCTGCACATATGGTTGTCTCTACTTGACTGGTGGCACTTCTTTGGCCATTCCATTGTCTATGTTAGGATGTCTGTGGACAGCTACAGCAATTTTGGTAAAGTCACTCCTTACCTCTATCCCTCAGGTGCCCCATCCACATAACTTATGTCAAATATTCTTGGAGCTGCAAATATATGGTGTGATTAATTAATTAATGAAAGCATTAAGATCTTCAGAGAGAAGGAGCTGACGGAGTCCAGCAGGATCATTATTATTACCACAAAGTCAACATTACATATTCAGTGATGAAAGCCTCTCTGAGGAGTATTGCAAACCTATTGCTGGAATTAACACTCCCGCTCAAATTTGATAGTACCTTTTGTAGAGGATTTTCATTTGTATTCACAGAAAAACATAAATAAGTGCTCAGGCTGGCCAATCTATTTCCTCTGTAACTGGCAGCATTCACAGTCACTTTATTGTATGAAATAATGTCTTGGGTTTTCCTCCCTCTACCTTGCTTGTGCCTGACCTTCCATTAAAGTTGCTTGGAAACTGCTTAGAGAATAGTCAGGGGTGCTTCTTATTGATATCTTCCTTTTGTGATTTCTTTGCTATTCTATCTTTTTGTGTTCCTTCACTGAAGCTTTTTATGCTAGATGAAGATGAAAAGAAACCAGAGAATCAAAGCCTAACATTTTTCTTTTTAAAAGGAACAGGAAAACCATACTGCCTGTATACATTGACATGCTAAAGCATAAAGAAATGCTCTTCTAATAAATACTCCAGCCAGTTTTTTAACACACGTGCTATTATCAAGCAGCTTACACATTATTTTTAGCATCTTGGTAATTAGAAACAAGACATATAAAGTATGTTGTGCCCCTAAATATACCCTGTAATTGCCATTGTACAGAAATGATGGAAAGTGGGCACCACTATGACAGCCATTTTATCAGAGCAGCTTTGTAAGTGTAGTTAGAGCTGTCTCCTAAAAAAAAAGGCTGGAGAAGTGGCTCAGAGTATTAGCCACTGGACACCAGTGATCATGGTGGATAGTAGGAATTTAAGCAGCAGTCTGAGGGAAGGAACTATTCCTTTCTCCTCTGCTCATGGGAGTGTAGATATGGAATTGTCAGGGACCTTCTCTGGGACCAGGAGTAGTGAGGGCTCTCCTAGGGTGACGGGGAAGGACCTGGAAGCCAGAGTTGTTCCACAACCCCAGCCAGGAGCAGAGCAGCCTGGGAGCGGTTGGGTGCAGTCAGTCTGCAAATAGTCCAGCAAAGGACTGGCAGAACAGTCAGGTATATGGAGCATCCAAAAAAAAAGGAAAAACAGAGCGAGATGTGTTTTTCTGGCCTGGAGGAGACAAACCAAGAAGGTGAACCTACCAGCAGTCTTCTAGCAGTGTATCTACAGGGGGCTGTGGAGATGATAGAGACAGAGATAAAAGTGAAAGGACAAGAGGCAGCAGTCACTAGTGCAACAGAAATGCTGGGTGGACTTGAGGAAAATATCTTTTATGACCAGCACTGACACACTTGTCCAGAAAAGCTGGTGAACCTCCATTCTTGAAAATTTGGCTTGATAAATCTTGGGAAAGGTGTCCACACATGTGTTTAGAGAAGATCTTGACAGCCATTTGAGAGAAAGTGATTTTTTTTTTTTTGCATAGGAATGTATTTCACCATGCTTTGCATAACTTTCAGCCTTCAGCTTTTGGCCACATGCTTGCTCAATACTCTACATTAGGACACAAAAATGTCTCCATACAGGGCTGAAAATAGCTTTTCAGGTCTAAAGAGTTAATTACCTAAATAGTTAAATAACAGGTCTAGGTAGTTTTCTCCCATAAATATTTGTCTTTATTCACTGAACTACATCAGATGCAGGTTGGTGCTAGGACTTGTGACTGTCATAGGCAAATAACACGGTACTGGAAAGAAGACGTAGTAAAGCCTGAATCTGACTTTATTAAAATCCATAACAAAATTCCACTTTTTGTCTAAATAATAAACTTCCCTCTATAACTATTACTGGAAAGGAAAACCCCAATGAAAATATCTAGACTTTATAAATGAAGAGGAAGTACTTATTCTTGAAGATCTGTTCCAATTTTCTCTATGAAGAGTAGTGATAATATAACTTTGGTTAGTATAGTATTCTTCAAAATCATAGGATTTTAAAATTTTTATATCATGTCCATATTTCCTCATTTTCCTCATTTGCAAGGAGAAAGTGCCAAATATGATGTATTTGCAAATGACTCTATTTTTTACACATGCTTGTCCTTTTTGGAACAACAGATACTGCTTTCTTGAAGATTTCTGACCAGTATACACATTTTAATATGATTTAGCATTTAGAAATAAGACAGTAAATTTAACCAGGAAGCAGTCCTGGCTTTATCTTTATCTAAGGCTTTTGATCATGGTTCTTGGTTGATCACTGTCTGATCAGCTTGCAAACAAAAGGTTACACCGATTCACATATGTCAACATGCAGCTCTTATCTGTTTCAGTCCAGAAATTCCAGGAAATTATCACATGGAGTTCTCTGCGTGCCCTTCCAGAGCACAGTCTTTCAGGCTAATCTGTAAGATAGTGATTGGGGTCAGATCTGCACATATTAAAGTGTTTATTTCCCAGGAGAGAAATAGCCCAGCCCCTTGACTCTGGGAAAATTGTATTTTATTTTCTAAGTTTCTCTAGTTTTCCTCTCTTCTATTATCCTCAGGTTTCCATATAGCTGGCTGGGGTTACCTCTTAGTTATTTTAATAAATGGGCATAATGCCAGCAAAAGTTCTTCTCAAAACCACAGTCCAACTCTGACTTGAGTCTGAAGAGAGGTTTTTACTCACAAAGTATTTCAGGGATACTGTTTTGAAAAACCAGACAAGAATGGCAGAATATTCTGGATTTGGGAGGGACCCATGAGGATCATTGAGTCCAACTAGCAAGTGAACAACTCATATGGGGATCAAAACCGCAGACTTGGCATTACTAGAAGTTTTCCTTTTTTTATGTATTTGCAGAATATCTTTTCTAATACCTTCAGGTGTAATATTTTGTATATACATCCTTTTCAAAAACAATATAGAAATCCTAGATCTACTCCTCTGCACACAATTGGCAGTAAATTTTGATATCAGTTTTTTTTTTTTTAGTGGAAACAGAGCAAAGGTCTATTGCAATCGAAGCGCACTAACTATTGGGAGACCTTCAAACTTCTACATTTTTCTTAGTTTGGAAATTAATTTTACTTTATTTTACTGCCCTACATACTCTTAAGTACCTTCTAGGTACAGCTCACCTGTTTCATAACAGTGGCTATGCTCAGGTCACCACAGAGACTCAGAGATGCCGCGCCCAAATCCCTGGCAGGACAAGCAACTAACATAACATGGAGGAATAGGATCTGTGTTGGTAGAAATCATTGACCATCTCCCTTCTGGGATAAAGTCTAACAAGAGAACATGAAAAATTTATGCAGCTAGGCAGGTCCTGTTCCACAGGTCGTGGGACTCGTGTGCTTCCATGCAGCCACCTTTCTCAGGGGGTGAACTATTTCTGTCCTCCAGGCCTTGTTTCCTCAGCTTGCACAAGGTTCTTCAAACTTCAGATTTAGGTGTCCCTCCTAATTAATGATCATTTCACTCTGTCTTCAAAAGCCATTGGTTTTTGATTAGCCAGCAAATAAAAATGTCTTCATTTTCTCCTCTGGGTACATATTTCCTCTGTCTCCTTGGCAATTAATTGAGTAGGTGAATAATAGTCGGTGCACTTTAACAGTCCCTGTGAGAAAGGCAATACCAGCCTGGTCACCAGGAGAACTTCACTACCATTAAGCACTTAGAAAATCTGATCCTCCAAAGGGAGAGAGAAGCTAGATCAGTGCACCCTGTTACATGGATCCCTTATGGTTCCTGTGCAGCTGGAGCATGGAAAACACAGCATGCAGCCTGGCTTTATTGTGGATACTCATTCCTCCATGGAGATGTCAGTCTGGAAGCTGCTATAAGAGGGAAACAGAAAACATATTCTTGTTTCTCCTTAATCAAATGTGAAAACACTTACCTTTGGAGAAGTCTAGACTAATTCCACTGAAAATGATGAAGTGGTTCTAGCATGCCTTACAGACAGAAATCTGCAAATCAATGAGATATCCTTCCTTTTATTTATTATTACCCGTAAGATGTTGTGCATGTCAACACCAAGTTTTTTCCAAGGCAGAAAGAGGGCAGAAGAAGTCCCCCAAATGCTTTGCTATTCTCAGCACAGTGTTTAGGCAACACATATGTGAGAACAGTGAATGAATATGCCAACCATCTCATCGCACAAATCAGGCAAAATGCAGAATGTGAAATCAAATAGGTATTACATTTGTCCTGTGATGAAGACATCAAGAACAGGGAGTACTGGATAGCTTCCAGTTTATCTTGATACATTGTGCCTTATTGAAATACTGCTAGCACAGAAAACTTGCTGTCATGCTTCCCAATGAGGTGCTGAGTTCAGAGGAACAAGCTGGAGGAAAGAAACCTTTCAGCAAGTGCCGTTTTTTGAATTCTCTTGGCCTTGGAGTGCATTAAAGCATTGTATGTATTAAGTGTAAGCAGATCCATGTGCATATAATCAAATTGACATCAAGAGGTGCTGAACTTGTTTCCACAGTACTTAAAGCAGGCCTTCAGCTTTCATAGGGATGAGAGGTGTTTCTGTCATTAGCTTCAGGCAAAACCTGAATACCAAACTCCGAATGCAGCAAAGTCTGTGCAGTGATTCAACAAGCAGAAGTATTTTTAAACACATTCTGGAATCCTTTTTATTGTCCAGTCTTGTTTGTTGGATTGCAATAGAAAACATGTAGAGTTTTCATGGGATGTCAACAATCAGGAGGTGCTTTGTTGCCAGTGACATTTGTGCATCTCTTCAGATATATTAAAATACTAGAAACAGAATGCTGTGAAGATTTATGATTCATCATCAACAGCCACCAGGATACAAAGTTAATTGACACCCTCTGGCACATCTTGGGCCCAGCCATGAACGTTTCCCTTTCTTTCCCTTTCACATAGGCTCCCATCTGTACACAGGTGGGCACAGAAATCAGCTTTTGTGTTTTTCCTCTCTTCTGAGAAAGGATCCCTACAACAAACTATTTCTCTTCTCTGTAGCAGTGTAAAACTAATTAGTAACTTTTGCTTTTAAGAGTGTTGGCATTATGAAATTGATCTGTCAACACTGGTCTGTTTTCTACTTCATTTTTCTTCATAAAAACCTGAGTATATAATGAAATTAGAAGATGACTCTAACCTTTTGCAAATTTTAGTTCAGAACTTTTCACATGATGAACACAGCCAAGAAAATATTTAAGACCCTGATCAAGCAAAATGTTTACCTCCTAGAGTTACAGTCTGAGTTGAATTCTTAAATACATTGTGGGCTAAACATGGAAGTGCTGAAAGCTATTTACAAGATGAAGCAAGGCCACAAAGTTGCTGTTCAACCTCCCAAATCCTACCAAGGCTTTCTTTGTTTCTCAAGCTACTTTATTGTCCCACAGAACTGTCCCACAAAAATCAAATCAAGTAAGCTAATACTTGGGTAGAAAAATGATTAAAAAAATTACCCCAATAGGTAGAAACTTTTTGTCAAGACCTTTCTTGACAGAGTAACTGTAGTTGAAAAGTAGATACATACACTCAAGTAAGTCTCTACCAGCTATGCTCATGAAATAAAACCTGCTTATGCGTGTTGCCAGTCTCAGGATCTTGAATTATCAATCCTACAGGAGAAAGGCAGGCTTCCTTTTGTTTTGTGTTTATCCCTAGCTGCATTACCAGCAGCAGAAACTCAAACATAACCACACTCTGCGCCCAGAGAAGAGCAGCTAAGAAATGTTTCAGCAGACAAATCACTGTTTTGTGCTGCCAACTCACCGTGATTACCACTACTGACATTTTTCTTCTGTGTAACTAATTCAGCATCACAAGTTGCTCAATACTGAACAGTTCTATATTTTCTTACAGTACTGCTTTTATTTATGACCCCATAACTAAACTGGAGGACTAAGAAGCTCAAATTGAGACAGAGGCCTCATACCCACTCAATGGAGCTTGAAGTTGATGAGAAAAGAAAGCACAGAGAAGGGAAACAAAGACTTTGAGAGTTTAAATGACTTCTTTAGGGATATGCAGGAAACATGGGTGTGTCATAGAGCAAAAATAAAATTAGCTGTCACCTGATGTCATGCTCTAATTTGACAAAGCAATACTGACTTTAGGCCATAAGTGCAATCCTAGAGCATCATGGTTTTAATAGTTTAAAGGATTCATTTTCCATTGATTTCAGAAAAATGCTGACTCAGTCCAAAAGTTCTGCATAAAGGCAAAAAGCTCAAGTATTAACTCTTTAAGCCCCATATTTTATCTCAGTTGTATGATCTCACCTGCAGAAATACCATAATCTCTACCTTCTTTAACAACTACCATAAACTTTTTCCCTGAAAAATTTACTCCAGTGGATGGTTCCTTATTTCCATATTACTGCTAATCTGACAAAGGCAGCTGTAGGTGCTAACAGATCAGTGTAACTAGGTCTGCCTTCTTTTCCCCAAGGCAATCTGAGACCAACCTTTGCTGACATACTCAACACTTTAGTCCAACAAAAGCATGGGGAATTCTTGTGCTCTTCTATCACTGGGGTGATGCCTTACTTTGGCTTAAAATATTTGTTAGCATCACTCACGGGTGACAAATAGATGATCACCTTGGCAATGGCTTCATTGCCATAAGATTTGAAAAGATGAGAAGTGATATTTTTCCAAAGTTTATTGACGGTACTGTTTTTGTGAGTGCTTTCCATTAGGAAAAGACAAGAAGAAAGCAAAACTGTGACAAGGCAAGATAAATTTATGTCCTGTGCTAAAGAGTGATCTTTACTTATTCTCATTACTAATGGGCTCTTTCCCATTTCTTTTTCCCTAGTGTCATCATGTCTCAGCCCCCACTGATCTCTCCTGCAGCCCTACAATTTCCCCTTTCCACCATGAGGCCGTGTTCCCATGTGCTCCCAGCAGGCTGCTCTGTCCCAGTCCCCTGCCTGCCTGCTGGGAACAGCTGTTGGGCCAGCAGATGCCTCTGAGACCTCTGAAAGCCTCCTCCCAGGCCCCAGCCACCCTGGCCAGGGGCCAGGAGCTGCTGACACCACCAGACCCATAGGAAAGGAGGAAGGAGGTACATTCCCTGCTCGGCACACTGCCCAGCTCTGCACCAGGTGGGGCAACTGGGAATGGTATGTCACAGGGGCAGGAGCTGGCCCCTCACTCTGCCAGCAGCAGAGCAGCCTTTCCCAGAGACAATTTCATCTGGATTTCCTATCTACCTATAAAATGTTACCAAATGCAGGGATGGGATGATAGATGCTTTTAAGGCAGAAGGTCTCAAAGTGTGTGTGCCCACAGTCTTACCACTGCTGCTGCTGCTACCAGCTCAAGAAAGGGACATGGAGTCCTCAATACTGCCTGTTGCCAACAGGGCTGGGAGAGGAAAAGAACTTAAAGAATACCTGAAAGGAATGCGAGGAACACACATACCAAGAGACTTGCCAAAATACAGGATGCATCACTACCAGTAATACTCCAGTGGATGTTTATGCATTTATTTTGAGATAGAGTATGGGAAGCATTAAATGGGATGAGATCTTATAATTATAGTGTTCAGTTTGGATTGTAGAAACAGTGAGCAGCACCCATCTGCAGCCTTTTACTAATGAATGGGCAAGAGCATCAACCATACAATACCCAGCTGTTAGAAGGAACTTAAAAGATGCCCACAAGAAGACTAGAAGAAAGACAAAAAGCAGTCTCTGTTAAAACAGAAGTCATGGATCATTTTTTAAAAATGAGGATCCTACTTTACTATAATTTAGTCATCCTCCTAAGGATCCTAAGCCAACAGGGAAACAGATTTTGTTTGTGCCTCTGAAGGCAGTATCCAAGTGGTTTGAAAAGGATGCCTGATCAGGTTCTATTCCATTCACTGCTTTTATTGCTTTTTCTGCTGGGAGCTATCATGCCAGGACCTCACTCCATACCAGGGGTCACATTAGCACTCGTGTCCAGCACCCACAGTTATGGAGCTGAGAGGTGTCTGTGCTGCTGTGATACTGCAGGTGCAGCTCCCTGGACCTTGGGCACTACCAGGCATGGATTCTGAAATGGGTCACAACACACACCTGGGGCAGGAGCAGACAGATCGGAGCAGTGGGGAGTTGCAGCTTCTCTGATTTGTCTGAGTTTCCCCACAGGTGGATGTAACCTTCATGGTGGGGGTGGTGAGAGATGTAGACTGAGAAGCCAGGTTTGGGGGAAAAAGAGAACTCCTAAGTGCTTTGCTGAATTGAAGCCTCAGGACTCTGTCAGGCTATGGAGAACATGTATGCTGTCTGAGTGTCTACAGTGCACACTGGAAGGAGGAAAACATGTGACTGAACTAGTGCTGTGGTCAATTACGTGCCAGAGCTGTAACGGCGGAGCTGGGAGGTGGCAAAGGATTGTGACAAGTGTGCACAGGATTGCCCATTCCTTGTAGAGAGCCTGCTCCCCACTCCTCACTCCCCATCTTGCCTCTGCCAGCTCAGCTCACCCCGGGCATGCAAAGGCTGCACAGAACCCAGAGCAGCCCCTTGTCAGCCCATTGGTTTCTCCACCTTTCCCACGGGGGAAGATCACAGCCTGGGGGCCATCCCTGGCTCTCCCTGGCACAGCCGCATGCCCGATGGCACCAGGCTGGGCGCTGCCCAAGGTCTGCGGTGCAGCCGGCCCCCCGCTGCTGGGGCTCGCTGCCTGCTGCTCAGCTGTCCCGTGCAGCAGCCCCAGGGCTTGGGTTACAGGACAGTTTCTAACTTTGTGCCTGTCCCAAGGCATCAGGGCAGAGGCACATGATTTTTAATTTATGAGGACACCCATAGAGCTGTCACTTTCAAGGCAGGTGTTGAGAAACTGGCAGCGGGCCCGAGCAAAGAAAAAGACTGACCTCACCCCGAAATAATGGTGGCCAACATGGTCACAGGACATAGAGTATTGACATAAGCAGGCTTTAAAAATAACTAGGTCATCCTGCTAGACTAGCTCACTGACTTATACAAAGAAGCCATGAGGTACCAATTTATAGTAAAAGTAGGAGTGTAAACAGCTATTCAAGGGGTTGAACGAATGTGTAGCATTTTGAGTCATTATTTTATTTCGCTTTTTTAATTCTTCTGCCCAAATCAAGTGCTAAGTCACCACTAGACATAGCATCAGAATAAGGCAAGCTTTCAAGGCCCATGCATGGCAATAGCACTGGACAATGGGCAGCTGTGGTTGTACAGTGGTCGCTGCTCTGTGTTGTGGCTGCAGCCAATTCACTTCAGATCCAAGTCAAGGCAAAAATCTAAAATGGCTGTTGGACTAGATAATCCTCGTAGACCTCTTCCAGCTGAACTATTCCAGTCTGAAAATGAAGCAAAGGTCACAAACAAATAAACATTTTGTTGCAGAGGAAAGTCAGTGAATATTTGTTAATAGAACCTGGCCTTAGGAAAAAAGGAGAGGAAATCCAGAGAGGAAATTACTATTTCTTTACCTAATCCAAGCTTTGGAAAAAATCTTAAAGCAGACTGTTCTCCATTCAGATCTGAGGTGGGGCTGAGTGCTTTCAGACAAATGCTGGTTTGCAAAACACACTTCACACCTCCTACGATCAGGGCATTTCACTGCAATTCCTAAGAGGCGAGAAACAAGATTTGGCTTAGACAGAAACCTCAAATAGTTCCAGTAATTATGAGAGTTACAAGGCCAGTTGTGACGTAGGTTTTGACATCTGCATCCACAATCACCTATTCCTGGACTTCTGGCACCCATTTAATTCCACACGCGGTTGAAGAGTGCTTACTGCTGCTCCTGCCTTCTTCATCTCTGTCTGCCATTGGAGAGAATGTGTGATTTTCTTCTAGAAAACTCTTTTACAATAACTCTTTCATACCACTTGAACAGTGCAAAGGGAGAGGACAAGAACAGACTAGATACTTGCTACTGCAGCTCTGTGAGAATACAGACACCGCATGCTCAGGAACACAAAAATTAAATTAATGTACTGCTTAACACTATTGCTTTTGTCAACAGTATAAGTTAACAGCAAACTCTTCTCAGTCTTTGCTTCCTAAAGGAAAACTGCTCCTCAGCAAGAGCTTACAGCACCCTTGTATTCAGCCAAACTGTTTTTCTCAGCCAGGAAAAGAGAAACAAATAATTACAACATGGAAAACACTTGCTTTTGCTTTGACCAAGCGTGCCTTTGAGTCAGCTGTTAAAGGTTTGTCACATGGTGACCGTTCCTCATCTGAGTAACTAGCAAGCTACCATAAAAAGTCCAGTATCGTTGGCATTAGGTTGTTTGTCAAGCTTGTAAGGCAGTTTTCTAAATCAAGACATCATATTACCAGAGGTCAATAGATTGTAATTTCACGCTTATTTCCATGCTCCTTCTAAAAAGTACTTATTAATTTTCAATTTCTCAACTAAGCCTTAAAGATATCAAAAATGTTTTGCTCCAGTAGGACACCTATTCTGCTGCTTTGCTTGTTCAGCTTTAGCATTCTCAGCTCATCACCCCAGGAAAGGGCCACACTGTCCTCTGTACCATGTTCAATTTAAATCTCATTTTTTCCATTGCAACTAGCATCACGAGCATAACTCCTATCTTTTCAGTTGTGGAAGGCTTCTGTAGCTCAGCCCTGAATAGCAAAAATATTTAAAATTAACCGGGGGAATAAAAATGAGTATGCATTTTAATGCCTTTTTTTTTTTATCTTTTCTGGCACCCATTTTATAAGACAGACTGAGAACAGGCCCTAAGGAGTTTGCAGCATTTCATGACAAATTGTAATTGACAGGCCAATTAAAGAACAAATACCCTCAACAAAGCAGATTCTGTGAGCCCAAACATCTTATTAAAGTGACAGGCCACCTAATTATCTTCAAATGGAATTAGGAGCTTGTTTCGTGCTTCTTTTCCAGTAATATGGCCCTCCCAATTATCCGTATCCTGTTTCGTTCATTTTGACTGTAAAAACCTTTCCAATATAACAGATCCTTTCTTAATCAGTGTACTGCAGATGAGATTTGACAAAGCCATGGTGCTATTGTTCTCTGTTGGGGTATCCCTCTTTGGTGTTTTCCCTGCTGCAGCACAGCTGAGAATTATGTTGACCAGCCAAATGATTATAATTTCTGGATAAGTAACTGGGAAAAAAATGGCCCAATAAAAATAGCATTCCTAGGCATGTCAAAGAGCTATTACAAGCTGCCACGGAGCAACAGTGGAGTGTACAAGGTGGAGACAATGTAAATTCTGAGATAGCTGTAATTTGCCAATTTAGCCCTATCAGTAGATACTTTTCATAGTATCTGTCCCAGAAAGGTATATATTTCAAATGATCTTTTGTTGTTTGGCTTGCATGTATTATGTGCAGAGAAAGGAAACTAAGCTGGGCTTTGATGGCTCAGCTGAAATAAACCCTGATAAGTGTTTTTGACCCTGCAGCAAGAAACAATTAAACAAGACATACAGAGGATATTAAAGTCTTGACTCTTCAAGTTAGTGACACATTTGGGGGTGATGACAGTCTAGGCGCAGGAAGATCAAATCTTGTACTTAATACTCATTAGTCCAAGGTTTCATGAGACTCTTTTACCAAGCATAAATGACTTCTCTAGATAATACCTATCTGACTGTTAATTATACCACTTGGTGTGGTATTAACGTTCCAAATATTGCATAAAAACAATATTAATTTTTTTTTAAATTCCAATATTTGGCTTACATCTGGTTGTGTAGTTTTCCCATGTATGTGCACATAATAGGTTCTATATTCTTAGTTAAAGTTGAAGGACAAGTATCCCTGAACCTCTCTAGACTTGTGCTGCTAAATTGCTTAGCAAAAGGTGAAATTAACTATTTAGAATTTTGGGAGTAGGGAAAACTTTTCAAAATAATTTTACTGAAAATGCACAAGGGAGGGGCCAGTTAAGTAGTTCTCACAATAATGATCCATAACCAGGAAAGCAACCCTGGGACAGTGGGGACACAGATTCTCTCCAGTCTCAACTCCATAATTTACCTGTTAAGTCCTTAAGTAGAGAAGGACTGAATGCAATGCTTCAGGTACTCAGTGAGCCCTTCTTTACCTCATGACCAGGGAGAAGTGGTGTGGCAGGGGTGTGAAATTTGGTTGGAAATGCTTTCTTAAATGGCCAAAAATTATTTCTGGGCAAACTCGCATAGAAATAATAGTTCATTTTTGCTAAACATGATCACAGTTGTGAGTCAACAATAAATGATCCAGGCAGGAGGAAGCGTTGCATTTTGGAGTTTTGTGCCAGACTACCTAAACATAAATAAACTCCAAACAATAGCCAGAGTTGCTGGGTAGCCACTTGATGCTTCACAGTTATTCTCATTATGTTACAGGTTAAGTAGGTTACATGCTTGAAGGCAGCCTACCAGCAGACATTTTGATTAGCTATTTCCAGGCTGAAATCACCCACACAGTTCACTTCTTGATAATTAATTCTATGCAGCACATGTATTGTTGCAGTCACAGAAAAGCTGTTGTTATGATCTTGACACACTTTTTAAGATTATATCAAAATTTGTATGAAAGGAAGGATTCCATCTCTTTCTATTTTTATTGATAATATATATCCTCTACTCAAAGAGCAAGAGATTTAATTTTGGAAGGGTATGGTGTTCCCAAGCAAAGATGATCATAGAAATAAGATGTTGCTTGGTGGAAACACTAATATACTTTCAAGACTGTGTCAGGCAGAAGCGCATCTGAATTATTTTACACATCTGCCATTTTCTAACTATATACTGACATAATGTTGATATACTGTGGGTATGTTGATTAAAATCTGTTGTACGAATGTGAAAACATACAGTAGCCCATGCTTATTTTTGCCTTCCATGTCTAATTGACTGGCAACATCAGTGGAGAGATGACAACAGTCCTACTGATTTAAAGGAAATTTCCCTACTTGCTCCTAAACATTTTTCCTTGCTATGAATGCAGTCAATGAAACAGTAATACTGGGTTTGAGCCCAGTACAGGCTGCAAGTGTTCTGCTTGGAACCACAGCTCCAACTTCCCTAATAATGCTCCCGGTTTGCATTTAAGTCTTCCCAGTATATCCAGTTCCCCAGTTGCTCCTGTAGTCACTGAAGCAACTTAGTCACTAAAGAAGAATTTTATGGAAGTGCTTTTTATAGTGAAAATTCCTTTGCTAGCCTATCATATTTTTTCCACACTCTTTCTTTTTTTCCCCTTATTGTTGCAATCATGGATATTTTCAGCTCAGATTATTATGAGGAGAAGGATACAAGATAAATATCAAAGGTGTTGTTCACCAAACTAGGTCCAGAAGATTTCTCCCTACCATGACAGACATCTTCCAGCCAGTTAGGTGGCCAAGAAAATAATAAATCTGATGCACGCAAAGCAGATGGCCTGGAATGCCTCATTACTCACACGTGAGTGTGGGATTCACTAAATCCCCATGGCATCCCAGGAAACTGCTTTTCTCCATAGTCTTCACTCATAAAACTTTGCAGCTTTTCTATGGACTATCTTTTTTTTTCCTATACCTTCTCCCTTTTCTCCAGCACTCTGTAGTAAAAAGATTTTCTTTTTGCCAGCCCAGAGAATTCCTTTGTCCTGTCTGCTTTCTGAGGCTACTTTTCCCCTTTCAGTATTCAGGGTCCTCTGTGTCTGGAGCTGCAGGGTGCTCAGTAACCTGAATTAGGCTGGCAGTGTTGCAGTTGTCAAGTTAAGCTTGACAAAAAAAGTTACACTGGTGCTAACAAAGAAATAAAGCTTATTTCCAATTATTTCCAAGCTTATTTCCAATTATTAGAGGTGGCACCGATCTCAAAATTTGAATTTTGACCAGGAAGAACATACAGAAGTGTTTCTACCTGATATCCCCAATACATAAAGTGTTCAGATATTCAAAGCGTTCATATGGTACAGTGTTCAATGTCCAATACAGAATTAGTTCAGATGTTCAGAATTAGAAACCTGCAGTGCATGCTCATCTGCAGATATTTTCCTTCATTAAAATATCCTCTCTTTCATTAACTGCAGTAATTTGTGCTGTTCTTTTACAGAAAGGTTTGCCCAAGGTGCTGTTACTCTTCACCGTCTCCTATATCCTTAAGGATTATGTAAACTATTACCAACTCTAATGCAACAAACACCTATTATTAAAATTCTTTTCACTGAGGAAACATAAGCAAAAGTTGTTTTGTTTTCTCTGGGAATCAAATCAAGCTTAGAGATCCATTCACTGCATTGGGTAGCAAAAAGAAACAACATGCTGCCTCAGAAAGTCAGCAGTCTAAAGTGCTGTTAGAAACTCTATTTGGAAAGATTTCTGGGATTTCAAGAAATACCTTTAGAAAGAAATCACTGTTGTACTGCTTTTTCTCATAAACACGTGAATTGATCGGAAAAAAAAAAAAAAGCAGCATACATCTCTGGGAAGTAAGACTTGGGAGGATGAAGTGGAATGGATACCTCTCAGTGGACATCTTGTAGGCTCACATTTCACAACCCTGTCTGTTCCCATTAGTTCTAGTTGCTAGATTAGTCCTAGTTCTAGACTAGTCCTTAGATCTAGTTCCTATTAAGTGTTCCATTTAACTCCCTCCCCTGTACCTTTTATGCTGCTCCTCAGAGGACGACTTGATCTGAAACAAATATGACTTGCATACAAGATTGTGTTTTGACATAGCCACATAAAAGGTTTTTTGCATATTATAATGAGAAGACCAGTCGTAAAAGTCTCACAAATTAGTACCATCCATAAGATAAACACACAAAGATGTTAAAAAACTTAATTTGGGGAATTAATACGACGGCTTTTGGGAAATAGGAACAGCTATATGTGTGAAATAACATATATGGAAGTACTTATTAGTTCTTTAAATTAAAGTATAAGTGGCTTTTTTATTTGGTGAAATACATTGCACCATTTAAATAAGGGCATAATGTTGCACATTCTCTGGCTCTGTGCACTACAATCTTCACTACTAGAAGCATTTAATTGAGTGTTCAGGTCCCTACCTATTCGAGAGCCCTTCCTTAAATGCAGGTGTATGTAGTGATACTTAAGCATAGGTTAGGTCCTTTTCTCAAGTGCCATTCAGCTTTTTAAACTTAAAATACCTGCTTATTTTGTGCAGAAATAATTAGCTGCCATCACCTCTTGTGACCTAATGAAAAGATAGGATTCAGTTTGGTTGAGGCCAAAGCTGCTGAGGGCAACCAGGTTGGCACATTCTAGTAGGGAATAAACCATCCCCGTCTCAGCATTTACCTGGAAGCCTTTGATCTGTAAATCCCAGGTGTTAGTGAGGTCAACCTTGGCAACAGTAAAGCAGTTGTTGCCCCTCTGGACTGCAGCCCAGCAGGGAAAATGAGTTGGTGGTCTCAGCCCAGGTGGTTGTGCATGGCAAAAATCCCCAGCATAAGTGATATCCTTGATGGCAGAAGTAACATAAGAAATAGCCAGGACAAAATTATGCAGGAAAACACATAGGCCAGCACAGGACCCCCTCTCCTCTAAACAGAAGGGAGAGGAGTAAAGGGAAAAGCTTCTGTAGCAAGTCATACAAATGAGTAAGCATGGTAGGAATGAGTGACAGTGCTCAAGCTGTATTTTTTTTAGATGCACAGTGTCCAAAGAAAACCTGAGACACTTCTCTAGACAAAGTTAAATTTTGCACAAGGAGAGAAACAGAACACAGCACACTATATGGGCATTCTGGAAATATTAAACATTCTCTAACAAATTCTGAGGTACAGTTGCAAAAGAAAAAACTGGTCCTGTGTTCCTGTAGGACAGATGAGGAGCTAGTGACTTAATAACTTGTTCCTACATCACCTAGAAAATCTTCATCACAAATTAAAGCGAAAGTTCAGGACTACCACTTTCATCCCCACTGAAGTCTTATCAGCAAATGCATAAGTACTACAAAGGTTACTCACAATCAATTTTTCTTTAATTCACCAGATGACAAAGATATGGAAGGAAGAAGCAGCAGAGAATTTCCTTTCCCCACCTCTGAGGGAGAAGGGAAACTGGTTCCTTTTATCAGAAAGATCCAAAATGGTTATGGCTGATTATGCAGGGACACTCAAAAAAATGAAAAGCACCAGCTATTAGATAACCCTCCAGCTCCTCTCCTCTAGCTGAAGCACGTGTTCCCACATCTCTCATGCATATTCCCAGCCACCAATAACTAATTACTTTCAGACCTGCCTCCTTTCCCTAAAAATGACAGATGTCGGTGGTCTAGCACAGGTCTGCCCAGATTCATCCCCCTGCTGTCCCAGCCTCTGCCTGGCCGCCCCTGCAGGAGCCTGGCCAGCATGGTGAGTTAAGCCTAAGATTCTCAGGATTCCCCACAACATAACAGCAATGCTTCAGAGAGTTTCTGCAGCTTGTTATGGGGGATGCCGTGCATGGTTACCAGAGGGTATATTTTCATTTAGTCTGAATGCTTGGCACCCTCGGACCGTAAACAGAAGCCTAGGTAGGAATAGATGGAATTATTTATTTACACTTCCACTGATGAAAATGATTAGTCAATTAACTTTACTAATATACAGTATCTTGTGAGAAGATGTCAACAAGCAAAACTAACCTTCAGGTCATGTCAAAAAGAACAAGCCCTCTGATATTTAGATTGATTTATGGTGAACTATGACAAGTATGAAAATTATGAGAGTTGCCTTTTATGTTTACATTTGTGCATTTTTCTTTGGATATTTCTGATGATAAGCAGATTAGTGCAGCTACTTATAATTTGATATCATTGACAGGAAAGCTTTCAGCCTGGAGAGATATTCTGCAGCCCCCAACTTCCTGTACTACAAGAGGCTGAGCACACCAATGTCTTCAAGGAGAAAATGGCAGCTAAAAAGCTAAAATTGGCCACAATGACATTACAGGGAGGTAATGAAAAAAAGAAAAAAAAACAAGTCCAGATGAAAAAAGTTCACAGCATGATATAGGTTCAATTAGTTATTCAGTTCATTTAAGTAGTCCAACTGGACAATTATAGATGGATACCAATTCCATTACATAACCATGAAGCAATGTGTCCATGAGCTTCTATTTGTGCATCACTGTATCCACCCGGGATGTCTAAATCTCTTTTCAGTTCACTTCTACATGAGAGTTACTGGGCTATGGTCCTGCATGTGTTATGCACACCATACAGCACAATTTCTTGGTGTCTCAAACCATGGAGGTGCTTCAAGTTGCCTCCAACTGATCGGCCAGCTCAGGAAGTGAACATGGTGTGAACATGGATAGCCTTGACCAGAGGTTTAAATTCATTCTGTGCACTTCATCCTCTCACTGTGCACGTCCACCATCCTTAGTCTAATATGCTTCTCTAATTCTACCAAAAGAAATAGAATCCTAGAAATTACAATCAAGCAACAGGGTTCCCTCCCACACATCTATCTGAGTGAAAATGTTTAAGGAATTAATTTAACAAACATTCTTTGGATCAAAACTGTCACAAATTCTCAGCTTGGCAAAAGTCATGTGAGGAGTTCTGCCACTGGAACTCTGTGAACTCTCCATGTCTTTGATTTCAGTGGGCTGTTTTGGTGGAGAGTAAATCCAAGTATTATGCTCTCCAGAGATCATCCTTTAGAGATTTCCTTTTAGCATTCGCATTCCATCTTTGGTGAGAGCCACTCAAAACAGTTTGGACTCTAAAATATCAAGAATCCTTTCAGAAACAAAGGTGATTCACTCCAGCTGATAGCCAACACTTAGTCCAGAACATGAGGAGCAATGTGCCTATGCTTGTCCATATAACTATAAGCCCAAAACCTGCCTGCATTTTTCTGGCCAATTTTGTGCATCCAGACATCTTTTTTGCTGTAGCACCAACAATTTTGGCCTAGAATCAGCAGCAAGCATATTACTTGGACCTAATTCTACCCTGAACTTTTCTCACATATGTGTAAAAAAGTTAGAAGAAGGTTCAAAGCACAGTCTACCTTAGCACAGACAGAGCTGTCCTCTGCAATTTAATTATTTCCATTGGAGGCTATTTACAAAGCTATCCAGTCCCTGGCATCCCCAGATATCAGCTGTGAAGAAAACAACACATCTCAACACTCCCAAAACTTGAATTCAGATCTAAACTTTGAGCAAATTCACAAGCATAAAGATCATACAAAAAAACTCTCACCTGAGTGAATCCAGAGCATTAGCCAAGCACAGTCACAATTTCTTCAGGGTACAGGAGTATTTCTACAGCAGCTTTCAGATGGGTGAAGGGAAAGAGGCAAGGCTACACCATTGTTTTTTTCCTTCTCTTACAGCTGCCGCACGTTCCATCCAGTGACATCCTCTCTGCCAACAACTTCACAGAGGTATGGCACAACTGCTGGACACCTTTAGGCTGCTTAAAGGTCTGAGGGTCTGGAAGAAAACATGGAAACTACAAGGGAAAAAAAAACTATTTTGTTCACCCTTACTTTTTTTTCTGGGAATGTCTGCCAAAAGAAATTGGAAAGCTTTGAAACAAAGTTTGAAGGAAACATTTTCCACATAGAAAAGGTAATTTTTCTTGGAAGAAACAGTAAGAGAACCTCTAGTGTCTTTTTCTTTAAGGATGTAGCTACTGAACTTCAAGCAATCAATAATCTATCTGTAAAATTAAGCCTTCAACATGATGTTACTCCACTGAAAAACTTGCAGCTTTGAGTTATTAAAATTCCTCTATTCCTTAGGTCAAATGGCTTAGTCTTGTGTAGTGTTAGCAATACAAAAACATCTCCACATACAAGTTCACAAAGTAAAGCTGAGTATTAGCTGTTAGATCAATCTTCATTATTTAAACCCAAAGAACACAAACACAAACA
The DNA here is from genome assembly GCF_031753505.1 of Anomalospiza imberbis. Taxonomy (NCBI): domain Eukaryota; kingdom Metazoa; phylum Chordata; class Aves; order Passeriformes; family Viduidae; genus Anomalospiza; species Anomalospiza imberbis. Next base: position 49,230,532 of record NC_089683.1, read on the forward strand.
TGAAGTTCTTAGGAAGGGGTGATGTAGTTAGACAAGCACATAAAAGAGATTACTATTCTTGCAAAACTTTAATCTCTTGTATTCTTAAACCAGCCAGGATTAAGCAGTTGTATTTCCACTACTTCTAGCAGAAACATACACTTGTTAATCTAACTAGAGTATAATTGACGTTCTCAAAATTAGGAAAATTTTCTTTTGGTAACAAGTAGCCCACATTGGTATTTCAACATTTAATTATTAGAAAATAAATAGCTGCAAGAAAACCTGGAAAACCCTGTGGAGGAAAGCTACTTCAAAACTTACAGAAACTTTGCACCTCCAACTCTAACTAGAAGCCAGAAGAAATTAGCCAGGGCATCAAAAATTACATTTTATGCTCTGCTGAACAAATAGGCTGTTTTGACCTCTTAGTTTAACTATAAGAGGGAGATAATGTCCTATTTTATTAAGCAGTGGCTATCTGAGAAGTTGAATGAAAGAAGAATCAAAGATTCCTGTTCTGTAAGAAAAACAACCATTAGAACTTAGAAATCTCCCTCCTTTTCTTGATAGAAAGGAAGAAAACAAGATCTTAAGTCACTGATTCCAAGGAGTACTGGGCCTTATCTGTTGTCAGGAATATCTACACAAATCACTTGGAGGCAGGTCGCTGTGTTCTGCCAAATTGCAAGTAACAGAAATAATGTAAAATAAAAAAGTGAGCTGCTCATATGAGCTCAGTTATCCTACTAGGTCCTGAGAACAGTAACTCAGAATGGGAATAAGGGCTGGGGAAGTACCCATCATTGGGTACAGTCACAGTCTTATTAAACACCCAGCTCTCACCCCCTCCATAGATAAGTCGCACACAATAAGTCATGGGGTAAAAAAACCCAGCACCAATATGAACAAAAACCAAACAATATTAATTTCTTCACATATTGTGGTAGAGACCGGTTATTCATTTTAAAAGCCAAAGTATACCATGTCGTCTTATGTTTTACAGATCCAGCTCAGCAAAGTGTCTTATCTTTAAACACGGGCTTCAACCCCAAGAAACAGTTAGCTGTTTGAAAGACTGGCACGATTAGTGCCAGAAATGAGAGTGTTTCAGAAGCGTGCAATACATACTACTATAAAAGTGTAACTTTGCAGGACAGCAACAGGCACCTCTCCTCTTACACAAGGCAGCTGCTCCAGAAATACACCCTTGTTTACTGCCGGCAGTGCGCACACAGAGCGCACGCCTCCGCTCCTGCGCCGCGTGTAACGAGGGGGTGCGTGCCTGCCCAATCCTCCTGTCAGCAGATCTTCTCAGTTTTCACTTCTTCTTTGCTACTTTGCAAACTCTCAGCTATTTTTTCCCAAGCCATAACACGGGGGCTCTTAGAGATTATTGCCATTCTCCCCCTGCCTGTCATACACCTTGTTTCCAAGTATGGTCACTATGAGGGGACTGTCGCTTGGAGCCTTTGTGGAAAATTAATGGCAGACAGGAAAGGGCAAAAAAGACAGGACAGATGGCTCTGTCACCACCACCAGCCTGATGCCATGAGAGCTCTTCAGTGCCTTTGCAAATGCCACTCTGTTCTGCAGACTTACTCTGAAGTTGATCCAATTCCATCCTTGGCAGCTGTCTTTCTTCTTTTTTATAAGATTTTTTCCTTGTCCTTTGACTTCCCAGGCTCATCCACGTGGTGAATTCAAAAGGTCAGTTTTTAAATTAGTGACTGGGTGCTGATGGTCTGAAATACTGTTTAACTATAAACCTATTGGCATCTTGCTAGAAGTAGTGTTGAATAGTGTTGTTAATAGGGCTTGTTTACTTGTTGGTTAAAATCCAAACCGGGTCAGCTGAGACTCGAAGATGCAATGAGTAATCATCTAATTCAAGTAAGCAAATGGGTGATGTCACCTCACTTTATTCTTTAAATGGCATTCTGTCTAGTTTCACTTTCACAGTGAAACACACACCCGTAGTATATTGGGTGCACACTGGAAGCACAAAGACATGCCTCTCCTTATGTGCGCGGTGCCAGACAAATTGTGGTTTGGTTTATGCACATACTTGAGGAAAGATATGCTTAGGATTTTATGTGTTTAAAACATGACAAACAGGGTAAATAAATTGTGATGTGACATTGCCAGGACATATAGTCAGAGTCTGCAGAAAGAAAGCTAATCCCTCTGGAGACTGGGGTTATAATCTCTAGTTATGTAGTTTCAACCTATATGATTGTATTTATAGGAGAAGTTCTACATTGGATACATCCCAACACAGTTTGTTGTTAGACAAGAACAAGAACAATTCATGTGTTTGCAAAGCCTGGCATGTTTGTACAATTTTGTTAATTTGGGGAAAGCATTTCCAGGTTTGGTCAAAATTTAAAAAAAAAGGAGAGCTAGCCTGATGACCAGAAGAGCAAATGCTATGGCGTGATTCAGGATGGAACCATTTGTTTAAGTGTGGAAATGTGTAACAGTCACAAATTTACAGATGGTATTTAACTGTAGCCACTTGATGTGAGCGAATACCTGAGATCTTGAATACTGTGGGACCATTAGTGGGAATTCTGAGGCAGAAGCAAACAAACCATCTCTTGCAAGAGAATCTTGCCATTCCCATATCTCTGAAGGTACAGGCGGTTTCCCTAATACCAGGTATAGCCCCTGTTTGATGCCAGCTTTTCCCATGCTGGTTTTGTATTGCACACCAACACTACTGAGTACTGGAAAGTTCTTTGCTGGAAACATAGTGACAGATTGCTTTCAGGAAGTCAGCTGACACCCACCTACTGCAGTGGAAAGAGCTTTCTCTATTACTGTGAGTCTGGAGGGAGAGGGATTGCCATCATACCAGTATATAATGCATAGTCAATAATATCATTCCTTAGGGAGAAGCTTGCTATTTCACATGCTCAAATTTTTTCGTCCTAATCATACTCATCTTCAAGACTGATTGAATGAAAGGTTATAATGTTGAAGTTTTAATATAAAAAGAAGATTCAGTTTGGGCAAAAAATTTTTTTGAGCAAGAAGAAGATGTAGCTGAGTTATGCTGTTTTCAGCAGACTTCACGTCTGCTTTGTGTTCAGACAGATTAGGATAAGAACAAATTTTGTCATTTGCATTTTACAAGGCAAGACAATGTACAGTGACAATGCCACTTATGAAGTTAAACAGAGAAAGGTGCAAGTCATTGTATGACAACATGTCTGTTTAACAAAAGGTGGTCCTTTTGTTAGGGCCTTATTATTGAAAGCCAAGTCTGGGCTTCACTGATATGTCAGTGTTCAATGCCACGAACAATAAACACGCTGCTCAGATGCAAAGCATGCTGTAGACATCACTATTGAATCTGTTGTAATCAAAACAGGGTCCCATAGTCATCCACTTCCAGGCCTGGAAACACCTGTTTGTGTGTTCTGCATCCTGTCCTAACTTTAGACAGAGTCTGAAAGCAAAAAAAGATTGCTGAGAAGGGCATAAAAAACTAACGGCTGTCCAATATTCACACTTGGTAGTGGATATACTGAATATGGGAGGTGCCCTGCCACAGTCCTTCATGAAAGAGCTTTAAACTGTGAATGTAGGTGCAATTTCACATCTTACATTGATGAAGCAGGCAGCTTCCACACTCCCTAAATTCACTGAGGGTCACCATCTTTGTCTTTTCCAGGATGGAACAGTATATCTACCTTCCTTTCCTGATATGTCTCATGATCTCTGTTCCTTTCTTATTTTTCTTGAAACTTTCCCCAACACATTACCCCTACTCCCCCTCTTTGACTATTTAAGTATTCTGTCCTTCCTTTGTCCGGCTGCATGACTTGGCTTTCTCAACCCTGGCCTAGATCTGGCATTTTTACTTGTTGTCCTTGCAGAATATAAATAATAAAGTGTTGTCAATAGAAGACAAGCATGGGACTTCTGTTTTTATACGTGGAGGCTTTTGTTCATGTTTCCACCTGCTAGATATCACTTAGACATATCAAAATGCATCAGATAATTTCCTACTATTACATTTCCTTGTCAACAAATGCTATAATCCCCACAGGAAAGTTATGTCATGATGAATGGGAGGGAAGAGTCCTCTGTAATCTTCCTGGGAGGACAGACACTTTGCCATTCCTTAGCTTCTCTTTCACGTCTCAGAGGCATGGCCTCCTTGGCAGTGCTTAATTCTTATTTTGTGTTCCCTTTTTATATTGCAACAAATATATGTCACCACTGTGAGATCTTAGGAGATGGTTGCAGAAGGAGTTTAGGAATATCAGGTTCTTAAGCAATCCACAAAGCCTAACATGAGGTTACATTTTCCAGGCTGCAGGCCTGAGTCAGGTGCTTGATGGAAGGTAACCAAATAGCATCTGCCAACTTAGCACTTTTGAAAAACAAAGGTGTTGTTAGAGTAAGCCCAGAGTTATTTGCACAAAATTGGACTGCAGTTCCTCCTCTTGGCAGCAAACCTTGGTGCTGTGAAGAGCCTACATGAGGCTTAATGAAAGAGCAAGGCAAATAAAATGTGTTTGTGATTTTAATAATTTCATTTAACAGATAGATGAAGAAAGAACATGTTTCCAGAAAGATCCTCAAATCTGAAGATGAGATTTGAATTTTGGTGGCGATTCCTCATCGGCAATGTGTGGGTGATAAGCTCAGGATCAAGACTGTCCACTTTAGGAAAAGACAAATCCATTATGAAGAGAGAGATGGAGACTCCCTACCTAAACAGGTTCAGCTGGGAATAAAGTATGTGCTCCCTGGACTGCAGGCTAGAAAGGAGAGTGCTGCCTGGACATATAGCCAAAGTGGACCAAGAAGAGCTCCAGAAACAGATGAGGGTAGATACAGTGCATCTTCCCCTCAGCCATGTCTCCTGTTTTCCCCTATTTCCTACTCCACTCAGCATTCTGGAAGAGCAATGCAAGCACTGCCAGTACTGTGGTCAGAGAAAAGAAAGCAGAGATTAAAAAATGGATTAAGTTTCTCCATGTTCACTATACCAAAATTTTAAAATAACACTAATGAGCTGCTGCTACAGATTAATTGGAGAATGAGATCACACCATCTCTCTTTTCTGCTAACAATAAGTCTGTATTGATAAGCAGAGACCAGCACCCTGCCTTTCACAGAATGCCATCCTGTGGATCAAAAGTGATGTGGAGGCAGTGACAGTCATGTCACAGTGACAGTGGACCCATTTCTGTGCCTATCTGACAAACAGCTGCCTTGTACTCATTGTAGTCTGGGGAATGCAGGAGGGCAAGTGTTGCTCAACACAGCACCTTGCCAATCTTCTCATCAGGTACACTGTGTTGCAGCAAGACCTGAAAATAAGGTCATGCACGGTGGCTCAGAAGTCACGTTCAGGGTAACCAAATATCAGAGAGGAGGGGGATAAGAATGGGGCTGCTGCATGGCCCTGGCAGAGAAAGTGTTAGATATGAGGGCTATATGAACATGACATGCATATGCCATTAGGAAGAGAGGAAGCTTAGAATTGACAGGATACCTAGGAGGACAGAAGCAAGGTGTTAGATAACAAATCATTAAATGTCAGGTGAATAAAAGTGTCTTCTACACCAGGTCAGGTGAGTGCTAATTAATTCTGCCTGTGTTGGCAAGAGGGGTAAGAACTTAGAGCTGGTCTTGAAAAGCAGTTCCATGAGGTTGAACAAGATGACTGTATTGCCTGGACATTTAGAGCAAGAGACACAGCTTGCATGACGTGATGGTTACAATGCCTTTCTGAGGCACATATAGGCCTTATGAACAATAAACAGGGAAAACTTCCCAGAGCGCCCCTGTCCATGGTGGGGGGGTTGGGAATGTTGAGACTTGTTGATCTTTAAGATCCTTTAGAACCCAAACCATTCAATTCTGTGATTCTAAAACCATAGTCTGTTACTGAAATTACAGGAAAGGAAATAAAAGTAGTCAGACTATTGACGTGAATGACTTCTGTAATAGAAGAAAACTTATCAAAAGGTAAAGCTGATGTAAAATGTAGTGTGTGAGTGCAGCCTAAGGAAAAATGGGTGGTGAAACACCATGTGTCCCCTAAGGTAAAGTACAGCCAAAGGCATTATTACCTCTAGGCTCACCTTCCTGCTCACTAGAATTTGGACTGTTTTGTTTCTTCATTAATCTTTACCTGTTCTCTAACACCAAAGATGCAGTACTCTAATATTTTGTCAAAAAGCCTGCATTACAATGGTAAGCTCATGGATAACCGTCACCTCTCACCATACAATTGGTTCTTGTTTTACAAAAGAAACGTTCTAAAAGAGAAGGCAGCTGATCCCAATTTGATTTAACTCAACGATCTCAGAGGTCTTTTCCAACCTCTATAATTCTATATTCTATAATTCTTACATTTTATTAATCCATTTGAAAATGCTGTTTAGCTACCTATCCATGAATTTGTTCTTGGAAGTGCTCAAGAATCAGAAAAATCATGCTTACATTTCAGGGCTACAGAGTAGTGAAAGTCCCAGAAAGGTTCATGAACAGTTCTGAACATGAAGAAGAAGTTCCTCTGGTCAACCAAAACTTATCGCCTCTTGGGAACAGTTCCTTGAGAAGTGAGCAAGAATTGATTAAAGATCTCCACTCTGCAGAAAATTTAAGCAAGAATTGAACTATGATAATAATTCACAGAAGATTGCAGGTGCTGTATTAAAATTGATTTTTTTCCTCCATTTCACCAGCTCCCTTTGTCAGGAGTTATATAGGAAAGGGCTTTTTCCAGGAAAGAGTTCTCTTGATGGCATATTTGCAGGAACAAATGCAGAGAATGAGCACATTTTTAAAACATTGCCTCCATGGTAAGTTTAATATGCTGTTCTAGCAAACCAATGGAAATAATTTATCCATATTTCAAAGTGGCCCTGAGAGTTCAGAGTATCACTTGGCCACCATCAACTTTTATTATTTGATCTGACTCTTAAAACACTGGCAGTTGCAATTAGTCAATATATGTATCCAGAAAGACAAGCATCAATAATGTCAGCCAAAAGAGATATGTGAGTAGCTTCTGTATATAGATGACATTTGTTACTACTGTGGAGACTGAGATGAATAGCTGTGTGTGAGCAGGATCTTCATGTCTGCATAAGAGCACCTTAGTAACAGTTTGGCCATCTATACTGGTAGACATTTTTAAACATTTCAGGGAGCCACAATTAGTGTGCTGCTTAATTCACTGAGCGCACTCAGTCTACATTAAACTCTTGTTATAGGAAGGACAAAAGAAAGCAGGAAACAACTCAGAGGCATCAGGAAATAGCACCTGGGCCAACACTACTCAGGGCAACTGGTAATAGAAAGTGGGAAAAATGAGACTCGAAAGCAACAAGAATGGATTTTAAAAAATTGTACAAAGCCCTCCTACTCAATTAAACCCTCTATGTGTGAAATTATTTAGCATGTCAAATCAAATACTTAATGTGGAGGCTATAGGATTTAAGAAGAATTAATCTTAGCTGGGAAACAAAGGATAGTGCGGGCCCATTGCTAAATGGAAGGGAGGACCCAGTAATGAGGATGCTGACTAGGAGTTACTGACACCTTTTATGCATTGATCTTCACTGGCAAGAACAGCCCTCAGACATCTCTGACCCAGGAAACCAGGGTAAAGGAATGTTGGAAGGAAGACTTTCCCTTGGTCAAGAAGAATTGGTTTGGAGAATATCTAGGCAAACTTTATATCCACAAGTCCATTGGACTTGATGGGATGCATCCACAAGTGCTGAGAGAGCTGGCAGACTAAAGCCAGTCATTCAGGATCATCTTTGAAGACTCACAGAGTTTGGGAGAGGTGCTTGAGGACTGGAAGAAAGAAAATGTAATCCCAGTCTTCAAAAAGAGCAAGAAGGATGACCCAGGGAACTACTGACCCATAAGCCTTACCTCAGTCCCTGGAAAGGTGGTGGAGAACCTCATTCTAGAGGCCATCTCTCTCCATATGGATGACAAGAAGTTGATCAAGATTAGTCAGCTTTGGTTCACTAAAGGTAAATCCATCTTGACCAGCCCAATTGCCTTCTGTGATGTGGCAGCTACCTGGATGGATGAGGGGAGAGCAGTGGATACTGAGTTCAGTAAGGCTTTTGACACTGTCACAAGATTCTCGTAGGCAAACTCAGGAAGTGTGGCCTGGATGAGTGGACAGTGAGGTGATTGAGTACTGGCTGAACAGCAGATCCCAGAGGGTCGTGATCAGTGACACAGGGTCTGGTTGGAAGCCTGTCACTGGTGGTGTCCCCACAGGTCAATACTGGGCCCACTATTGTTTAACTTATCCATCACTTACTTGGATGAAGGGGAGATGCCTCCTCAGCAAGTTCACTGAAGACTTGGAACGGCTGATATTCCAGGGTTCTGGGCAGCGCTTCAGCGGGACCTCAACAGGTTGGAGAGATGGGCAGAGAGGAACTGTCTGAAACTCAACAAAGACAAATGCAGGATCCTTCACTTGGGGAAAAACTACCCCATGCTCCAGTACAGGCTGGGGGCTGACCTGCTGGAAAGCAACTTTGAGGAGAAGGACCTGGGGATCCCTGTGGACAACAAACTGTTCATGAGCCAGCAGTGTCCTTGTGGCCAAGAAGGCCAATGGCATCCTGGGGTGCATTATGAAGAGCATTCCTAGCAGGTCAAGAGAGGTGAACCTGCCCCTCTACTCAGCCCTGGTGACGCCACATCTGGAGTGCTGTGTCCAGTTCTGGACTCCTTAGTAGGAGAGAGACATGGAGTTCCTGGGGCTGGTCCAGCAGAGAGCTACAAAAGGGACTAGAACATCTCTCTTATGAGGAAATGCTGAGAGAGTTGGGCCTGAGTCTCAAGAAGAGATGACTGAGAGGGGGCATCATCAGTGTCTATCAGTATCTGAAGGGGGTGCCAAGAGGATGCAACAGGACAACAGGCACAAGCAACAGGACAAGAGGCAATGGGCAGAAACTGATGCACAGGAAGTTCCATGTGAATGTGAGGAAGAACTTCTTTACTGTGCAGGTGACTGGTATAAGTTGTTCAAAGAGGTTATGAAGTCTTTCATTGGACATATTCAAGCATCACCTGGACATAATCCTGTTCCATGTGCTCTAGGATGACTCTGCTTCAGCAGAGAGGTTGGACCAGATGATTACTGTGGTTTCTTCCAACCATACCCATTTGTACACACTTTTTGAAACTCTATATTCTATTCTATTAAAACATTTTATATGACTTGACTGAAACTTACAGAGCAAAATGTTTAAATCTTAAGATTTAACATCTCACCAGTGAGGATGTAATTATAATCACAAACCAGGTCCAACTCTGTCACTCCTCTAACCCTGCTCCACTTGGTCACAGTCCCTTTGCTAACTGGACAGGTTGCTTCTGCCTTGCCTGGAATTTTCTTGATCTTCTCCTCTGAGTGACAGCTGTTGGCACTCTGCAAGCATGGGAATTTGCAGGCATATTGTGGGTCAGACAGAGAACGTGATGGAGAAGAGCAGAAAAGCCAGGTGAGACCCTGCTAACTGAGAGCGAAGACCACTGTAAAGAGAAAGAAGAGGAAAGTGTTTTTTCCACCAGACCTGAAGGTCTAATGTTTTATTTTCTGTACAAATAGTAACCAACCCATGAGCTGTTTTCTGCCTGGACCATATTGATGAACTTGACTGCAGTGGCAAGGTGTTAAAACACTCACACATGCACTGACATTCAGCAATAATTCAATTTGGATGCCAACAGTCACAACCACTTTTCCATGGTGTCAAGTAGAAGGCAGGAATATCCCAGATAATCAAAAAGTCTAAATTACTTCCTTGGGGTTGTGCTTTAGTGCCCATATCCTTCCATCTGGCTCTGCCTGGGCATAATTAGCATGAGAACCACACTGGGTGCAGACCTGGAGTCAGCTGCACCTCACTGTGCCCAGAGCCCAAGATAGGGCTGGGAACACTGTGCTGAAGTGTCTGACATAGATCTGCCTTTGCATCCTCCCATCCAAAGGGTAGCACATGTTGTCACACCTGAGTTGGCACCTGGAGTTTCTCTGCCCCTGCAACATCACTCATACCCACAAAGAGTAAGCAGCCCATGAGTAAACGATGCACTTCCAGTGGCTTCAAAGCTTTTGTTAGACTGGAATAATTTAAAATACCAGATTGTTAATAGCAACAAACATTTGCAAAAGCACATTTTGTTACTGCTCTGTTGTTTAGTAAGTGTATTTCTTATTAATCTCAAGTTATCTGCTTTGTGCTATAACTGAAGATCTCTTGGAAATTTCTGCTTGAGCAATGTGTCTCAGGGAGGAGAGGAGAAGAGAGGAGAGGAGAGGAGAGGAGAGGAGAGGAGAGGAGAGGAGAGGAGAGGAGAGGAGAGGAGAGGAGAGGAGAGGAGAGGAGAGGAGAGGAGAGGAGAGGAGAGGAGAGGAGAGGAGAGGAGAGGAGAGGAGAGGAGAGGAGAGGAGAGGAGAGGAGAGGAGAGGAGAGGAGAGGAGAGGAGAGGAGAGGAGAGGAGAGGAGAGGAGAGGAGAGGAGGATGTATTAAATTGAGCTATTCAAAGATTTAAAAGGCTGACTTGATTGGTTAGTTGTGCAATGCAAGGGCCCATTACACGACAGAAGGGATTAGTTTGCATGACATCACCATCAGACTCCTTGGTTCAGTGCTGTTATTGAGCAACATGGATGTCAAGGGTGATGAAGGAAGACTACAGTGCCTATATGAAAATGCATGTTCATTTCTTAAGCTTTCTACAATTATTAAGACATCAACCACTACCATAGCCTGCTCACCCAGCCTAATATTCCCTGGATGATTTCTTGGGTATACCTCAACATGTAGAAAAGGCTTAGGAAGGGTTTTCAAGGACAGCCAGTGGTCTTCATTAATGGATTCAAGGAGGGTATCTCAGGCTCTAGGGAAGTACAATAAAGCCCAGAGAACCTCATGAGATTTTGACAGGCAGACTGCCATGACCGGTGTCATTGGCTAAGCAGATGAAGGTAGGTGTGATAACAGCAGAAGCAAGTATAATGGCTATAAGAGTACTGCATTCAAGAAGGTCATCCAAATGTGCACAAGCATTTTAACTGACTTGTTTTTGACAAATGGAAAATGCTTCCTTGATAACCACCTAATCTGTTGCTGTTTCAATTGGAAATAAACTTTCCCAATAAAAGTATAGCTCTGTGTAAACCAGATGTCTTGGTTTGTTATTCTCAGAAATTTTCCATCGTACAACTACATAATGACAGGGTGAGGAGCCAGGGCTATGGATATCTACCATGAAAAAAATAATGGCATAATCTTCTCTTTAGCAATCATTATAGGAAGTCTTTGGTCAGAAGGAAGGCAGAAAATCCTACTAAGTCTTCTCCATGAAGTAGATCAGCTGCTATCTGAATTATAGAAGCCCAAACTGATGAATTGCACATGGCGCTGACATTAAATCTTGGTGTGTCTAGCTCTTTTCTGGTTTTTAAATATGTCTACCCTCTGTTGGAGAGTCAACATGTGTTGTCACAGGTCAGTTGCCTAATTTTAACCACTAGTGGGGCTTGCTTATCCTGGGCCAGAAATAGGAAGCTGAGTGATGGTCATATGTCTGACAAGGAGCCGGGCAGTGGGCCAAAACACATTTGAGCTGGATGGAATTTCTTGCCACTGTGAAAATGCAGTGCTAAATCTTCCTCCCCCACTCGCCTCTTTACACACAAGTGGATCCCTCTTGTACAGTGAACTGTCACCCGAAACTAACAAGGAGGATGTGTCTCCCAGCAATCTGAGCTTAGGTCAAAAGTTCACCACTTGCCAGCCCCCTATGCCAACTTGGACCAAGATTTCTGGAATGGTTAGAAAAATATTTTAATGTAATTCACCTTGCTATGCTATTTCATTAATAACCTCTAAAAATGCAAAGAGTGCGGCCTTAAAATTCCTTGACATCCTCAGCATATGACTAATAATAATGAAACTTTTTTGCTGTCAGCAGAGCCACTCTGTGAATGCTCTGTTTTCCCTGGAGTTTCATGGAGCCTTTAGCAAATGCAGTACATTTGCCATGTCCATTTTTTACAGCATAGTAACTGCTGTTCAGCCAGGCTTGCCTGAGCTGGCTCTTTGTCCACCCCACCACACTGTACTCTCCTTTCTCCCTGCACTGTGCTATTTTTCTCACAAGAATGTTTTTTACAGGCATAATTTGGACGTGCGTGAAATACTCTTTTGCATGTTATGTCTTTCTTATTTTCTCTATATTAGCTCTGAGTCCAGCCCCTCACTGTCTACCAAAATATGTCATCCATGCAAGGCATGGGGTTGTTACCAGCCTGAGACTGTGTGTGCTGACTGAAAAGGGCTCAGTCCTCAGACTAGGACAGACCATGTCTGACATGCCATTATATAACATGAAACCAATGTATACAAGACTGTCTTAAAGAGTACATTTTACAGAGATCTCTATATCTTGCTTCAAGCATTTCTTTCTAAAATAGCCTTTGGGGAGTCAGTGGACCAGACTTTGCTCACTGTGGGTAAATCCAGGGCTGCAGGATTGCTTTCCAAGTCACATTTGCACCCAGGCTGCTAGGACCAGTACTTCATAAAACACGGGATAGTATCTAGAATTAAAGTAAATCTAGATTAAATTTTTCTCTTTGCTCCTGATTTTGCCCCAATGGCAAAAGCAGAGCAGAGTCAAAATATTTTTATTCTCAACACCTCCAAACTAGTAATGAACAGAAATCTCCTCATCATCATTTTTTTAGAAGCCTGTAGTAAGGCACAATTATGGCCCATACACTGTATTCCCTATCAGTCCTTGATAGGTCTGTCTCCACTGCATATCCAAATCTAACGGGATCATGTTTCACAGGTACCAGTTGGCATGTGAGTATTTAGAGATGCCATGCTAGATGACTGGAATAGATCCTTTACCCTACCAAAGCCTCCTTTGGATCTGGGAGGTCTGCAAAAACATAGTTTTTCTTTGGATCTGATGGCTTTCCCACCATGAGAAGCAGCTGAGATCTAATCAAGAGTGCTACCATAAACCATGAGAGATTTATGAGAGGTCGTAATCCAAACATAGTCTCTCCAACAAGCTTAGCCAGAGGAGCAGTTCCCTGATGGCTCTCCTGTGCCACGACCAATTTCCCAGCCACTCTATTTTGCATCCAGAGATCTGTTCATACCACACTCACAGCACACCAGAGGCAAACAGGCAGGTTCCAAAAAGTGTAGTAAGGAGAAGTGACTAAAAACTATTTATATAGCTGGATGACCTTCCACTGCATTAACTATAAATTATCCCTTTCCCAATGAATCCCATTTCTTTCCTAACCCAGGCCTGTGCCTGTCTCAATTAACAGTTCATTTTTAGATTAAGGTTGTGCCATATGCACTGAGAGTTTATTTCCAAAAATTTCACACACTGACAGATGTAATCTTCTAGCACAGGTGAGACTGATCAGTGAAAGAGTTTTCCAGAGGTGAAATGAGTGTGGAATATTTTTTCCACAATATTTCCATGTTTTCCTATTTGTTCAAAAATTTGGCCCAGGAAAAAAACTGAAACATTCCAACCTGCTCTAGAGGTAAGTAAAAACTAAAGAAAAAAACCCAACATTTATCATGACAGATTAATGACATTTTAAAGTTCAGAATATTCATGAACAGATGCAAATATTTCTATCCCCAGTTGCCTTAGATTTTGTAATAACAAAAAAAAATTAGATTTTTGGAGTGAATTTTTCATGGCATAGACATCTGATTTGATTTGTAAAAAACAGAGAAATACTAGGTTTCCTCTAAAGTATCTGTCACTGTTACACTTCCACCAGACATTGCCACATGAACATGAGCAGTGCTTTTGGGTTTTTCCACACAGGTTTTGGCCAAAGTCTCCAATCACCCAGTTGTATGTGGTGCAGGAGCATCTGCAGTCTGAGGGGATTGGAAGTGTTCCCTTGCAGGGGCTTTCTGGGAACACCTACTTTCCATGACCTCTGGGAGAGAAAGAAAGACCTGCTTCTGGCATCTTCTGGATTCAGAGAAGCGTCAGCTGCTAGCCTGGCCACACTCTTCATGTTGAGGCAGTTCTTCAACTGAATGTTGGTTTTACAATTTTTTAAGAAAAGCACTCCTTTCCCATTTTTTTAGTGAATAATTTCATAGTTTCTGAAAATCTTCATCTTCAGACTTTCATTATGGTTGTCAAAGAAGAAAAAAGAATATTTGTGTGTGTATCTATCTATTATGTTTACATACGCATATGTGTGTGCATATATATTTGCATACATGAACATGCATGCACTTTTTAACCACTTTTACTGCCTCCTTCACAACGAACTGTCCATCTGTGACAGCGTGTCAGAATGTTTTTATCTGGCCTTACATCCCGTGCGACTCATACACCAGTGGTGTGCCATTCTGAGCAGTCACAAGCCCCATTTACCCAGAAAAGCCAAATGTACATGTACTGTATGCAAGCTGATCAGTGGAAAGTAGTCAATACATGTAAACCAATCAGTAAAACAGTCTTAAAAGAGCTGTGCATGTAACAAGGGCTTCTTTAGGCTCATTCTTACTGCACTTGCTGTTGGCCCACAGCGCCAACCCTCAATCAGCATGCTTCTGGAAACTTCTTCTGAAAACCAAGCCTATTCCTGCACTCATTTTCTTCTCCCTTCCCTGTCTATAGCAAAGCATTTCCTTGTTTCTAGCCTTGCTTCTCACTGGGGGTCAGGGAGTCTGTGAAGCTGGAAACCTCAGGGCACATGGGAGCAGGCTGTTAGAAGCATTTTTCACACATCAACAAGACCTGCCCTGTGTAGTTTTACATAGCGTGGTGTGAAAAAAGGTTGTAACAGCCAGCTGGCCATCCACACCAGGAATGCTGCTTATGCAGGGCTGAGATGAGGGTGCAGCTTCCTAGGAAAATGTTTAAATCCAAACTGGGCCTGCAGAAGTGAAGTACACCTGCTGAAGGCACACATAGAGTGAAGTCTCACCACAGAAACTGAAGGAACCACGCTGGGATCACCAGCTGGCTTCAGCTAAAAGGGTGGAAAGGAGGATTTTGGCAGAGGAGACATAAGCTGAAAGATCCCCCCTTTAAAGAATGATCATCACCAAAAAGCAACAGCATCAGGGAAATCTCTGTCAAAACTATCAAATGCAACAGAACTAAAGGCTTATCAGTTACAGTGCTTATAGTAATTAATGTGTGATAGGGATTTTTACAGGTGTTCCAAAAGTTCCAAATACAGTTAGATTTCCAGTCCTTCTTGAAAATGAATTTTTGAAAAATGAAAGAAAAGTATTAACTCAATAGACCTGTGGGAAATTAGTGGTTTAGGTTTTGATTGTTTCTACAAAAGACAACAGCAACCTGGAAATTTTATGAGTCCCTCTAAGAGACTGGAGGTGAATTTTGTCCATGAAACTGCTGCATATTAGCTTTCAGGTTACCCAACACCCCCAAAAGACAAAATCTTTCCGGTCTTTGATTAAGAAGTTTCCCAATCATTTATCTTAGATCTGAAGGTATGGCTTATAGATATTAGCTGCTCAGCTTCTCTTTCCATTATATCCCTCTCAAATTGTCTCTGCTTTTTAAAAATTTTGAGAAATTTGTATAATAGGCTAGTAGGTAGGTAAGTAGATATTAAATAAATAGCTAATCTTGGCAGGAATAGTCTAGCAGATACGTAAACTACACCTTTCAAAACATTTGGAGCTCTTCAGTGTGAAAAACATTATATATTTTGGGCATATTTTCACACATATTTTAAATATTTTTTATTTTTTCTTAAGACCAAAAGTATTGACTCTTTGTTGATAAAGAAACTTGTAACTGATTTGCATTGTAGGACAAATTGTAAGTACAGAACACAGTTGAAGAAACAAATGTGCTGGTAAAGAGATAATTGCCTTTTTACTAAGTCAGCGAGGATGGTAATTTTTTCTGCTTAGTGTTTCATCTATGTGTGAAATCTCTACTTTAGCATGTGTTCTCTGAGATGCAGAAGAAAGTATAGTTCTGGCTAAAGCACATAAAACTAGTTGGATAAAACCATGCAGTGTCAGGATGCCCTGAATAGCCTTTGGAAAATTCATTTTACCCTTGTGCCAGCTTTCTCTCATCTATGCAAAAGCTGTGAGGCAGCATTACTGATTTAGGAGATTAACACATACAATTCATGGAGTAGGAGTCATCTTGCTTTTCTCACGTAAGAGGAGCATACAGAAGGGTGCCACAAAGCAGTTGCTTTTAGGATTGTGGTGGAAGGATCCATTAGCAAGGCAATCTGGAGAACACTGAACTGATGGACCCTATTTCTCCGAGGCAACTGACTTTTGACACTGTGCCAGGGCAATGCACAAAAGTAACATGAGAGAGAAATTGCAACCAACTTCTGACGCTCCAGAGAAGAGCAGGACACACACCACAACCTGTCTGCAAGCAGAAAAGAAGCAGTGTAACCATAATTCTGCACGTGTAGAATGCAGGGCAAGAGACAACATGGGAGCAAATAGGTTATATGACATCTTTTCTGACGCTGGCTTCAAACACCGTAACTGCACTTGCAGGTCATTGAAGCTTGGCACCTCCTGTGTTTTGCTGAATGATAAAATTTGTCCTCCACTATGAGAACACACTCACCTGGGAAAGAGCACAGCACCCAGTAATGGGTGTGTGGCTCCCCCGGGGCATGGCAGCAAGCTGTGCTCCATGTGGGAAGAGGCAGGAGCGGGGTGTCCCATGCGGCAGGAATGCGAGGACTGTGGAGTTTGCTTGGTGCTGGAAGGTGAGAGACTGAAATATATTTTGGCACGTGCTGGCTGGAGCCACACACTGAAAGACAAGCTCCTGTCCTTGGGCGTGCAGGGGGCTGGGACAAGGCACACCGCATGTGGGAGAGAAAAGAGCTGTAAGGGGTTCCCGAGTACTTCTATCTTCCTCTGGAGCGTGGAGCTGATGGCAGGCTTTCCCCAACAGCTTTTTCTTGAGTGTCTCTGGTTGCCCTGGAAATCACCCTCAGCCGCTGCTTCAGCAACTACCTGCCTTCCCCAGGAAGGTGCACAAGGGCTCCTGTAGGCAGCAGCATCCCTGCACAGCAAAACCACTAAAGCCAGGTCCCAGCCTATTCCCAGGCTGGAAGTAAAGGAGCAAATCAGGACAAGAGGCACACAGACTGGTAACATTGTCCCTGTGACCAGCAATAGACAGTATAACAAAAATTGATGCCTTAATGGTGGACAGGCCAGTTTATTAAATGCAGCAGTTGTATTATTTCAACAGGTAGGGATTCAGAAATAACTCTGGGCTACCTTTCTGTTGCCCTCTGCATTTGGCTAGCTCTTCAGCTTTCATACTCTCCTTTGCAATAAACCCTGCTCCCATCTCACCAAAGAACTATCTGTATAAATTTCTGAAAAATGTCATTCAATTATGCCAGATTCTGAGGCTACATAAGTCCTGTCTATTAATTTCTTGTGAAGCAGCAGCTCCAAGTATATGCCAAACCATGCGCTTGGCTCTTACCAGCTATATATAGAAGCTCAACAAAAACTGAAAGGTAATTTTTAATGCTTTCCTCAGTTGGGTTATCTTTCTGAAATGAAAATTGCATTATGTTACCTTGCTATAAAAACTGGATCTGCATTTCAAAAACTTGATTTGTTAGAATAGTATCTCCATCAATTTCACTCAGTAGACAAAAAGTTCCTTAATGCACACAAATCTTCTTCAGCAGAGGTATGAGAATGGCTTCCTTTCTCTAAGCTCATGGCTCTTACCTGCTGTGCCAGCTCACTGGCTGATTCATGTGTATGTGTAAAACTCCTGGCTGTTCAGGGAAGTGCCCACCTCAGCATGAGAAGAGATTCTTCTTTAAAAAGTAGAACCACCCTGCATGAAGATCCCAGCACAAAAGTCCTGATGAGCCTTGGAGGGTGTGCTTTTGGTGTGGGATTTCATTCATGCTTATTCTAATAATTTTGTGTGCAAGCAAGGCATGGGGCACAAACTACATGTCCTCAATAGAGTCTGGAGCATTGCTATTTATTATTGCTATAATAAGTCATCTGCATACTAATATCTTATCTTTCCATATTAAAAGAGGTGAATTTACAGAGATACCAATATGAGACTGTCAGAATTCCCATCTGGGCTACAATATGACTTTGTATACACTGTTTTTCAGTGGATTGGACTGCAATATCTAGATATTATGAAAATCAAATGATATATTCTTTTATCCCCTTCTCCCTCACACAGTGCATGCCTGTAGTGTCAGTATGTTTGTTGATTCTTTTCCTATTGTTTTTCTCACTCCTTCTTGTTTGTTTTTCAAGCCTCGTTTCTGAAGATGGAGTTGAACTTTGCAGCTGTGAGGACTAAATTCTCTATTAAATATAACCATTAAAAAAAAATTAAATGTAGGTTTTGTGCAATTTCATAAAGTCAGGATATTTTCCAGGCCCCCTATTTACACTTAAACCAGGAGCTACATTATTTGGGGCAATTCCACACAATGAGAACACAATTCACTGTAGCATGGCTCCACCTCCAGTATTTTGCTATGAATTTTCTTTTTATTTTATTTTGCAATTTTGTTCCTTAATATATATGCTGTTACCATTTTCTAGTGGCATTCTCTCAAAGCTTAGCCAAATACACACTGCATAAAAGAGAAGTGAAGCAGTGAGCCCCTTATGTGTAATATAATATTGCCCACCCTAAGCAATTAAAGTTTCCACTTGAGGAAGACTTAATCACGGAAGTAAATGAGAGCCTTTTTTTTCCTCAACCCAGCTTCATATAGCTGGTAGTATTCTAAAGTCTGTTCAGACATTAAAAGACACATACCTTACCTGTTTGTGCTCTGCTGAAAACCTGATTTTCTTGTTGTTCCTTGCATCGAGCCACTCTCAAGCTGCAGTCTTCCTCTGCCACCTACCTCCCTCTCTCTGAAATATTGTCTAAAAGAGTGGAAAGAAAGATGCTTCTAAAACAAAAGCATTTACAGGAATTAAAGCCTTTGTATAAAATCACTTTCTTTTTCAAAACAAAACGTGCAAAGGTATGACTGTGCAATCAAAATCATTGAGACTGGACATTGCAAGGGATCTATATATCACAATTTAGGAGTTTAGTGCCTCTATGAATAGGGCTGGTGTTTAAGAAACCTCAAAAGAGTGCAGACACAACCCTTTTCTGCTTTCACACAAAAACAATTAAAAAAAAAAAAGTAAAATAAAACATAAATTGCTCCTATTTTGTGCATGGAGGTGATTGTTATGGAACCTTTTCACTGAAATTACATTACTGCTCTGTGCAGAGAAAAAACATGCATTGTAGATATTACATACAAATACAAAAAATATATATCTTCGTGAATGGATCTCAGAACAAGCCAGATTCATCTTCTGGTGGGTCTGTGCTGAGAGGGGGAAAGAGGTGCACACTAATTCAGCTCAGATCTGAATGTGCCAAAACACCTGCATCAGAAAAGCTGCTGCCTCTGCCTCTGAGGGCAAAACGGAGTCTGTTCCTATGCTGACTTGGGAAAAACTTCCATGAACTTTCCTGTCACAGAATCAATCCCTAAATTCAATGCATTCAGTGTGTTCTCACACATGTGAATGTATTCCCTCATGACAGCCCTGGATTTCCCTTCGAGCCCTGCATAATGATCTCTTCATCTGCCGCCATCAGTAGAGGAGAGACAGGTGATGCCGCTGGCCCGTCAGGGCTGGGCAGGACGGGTGAGTGACACGCACCAGATGCTGCACCCTGAGCTGGGCTGCAGCTCCCCTGGAAATACATCATGGAGTAAAAATCACCGCGTACATTCCAGCTGCTGCACAGCGCGTCACTGGAGCAGACGTGCTGTCACATGTACAAACGCACACCAAATAGTATCCGTGCGTGGGGTTAGTGAGCAGCTAACTGTTAGTTCTTAGAGGTGTAGGGGGGGAAAAAGGAAAAGGGGAAAAAATCATACCTTCAAAGGAAGATCAAAATTAACTATACAAGCTCTCTGAGATT
The DNA here is from genome assembly GCF_031753505.1 of Anomalospiza imberbis. Classification (NCBI taxonomy): domain Eukaryota; kingdom Metazoa; phylum Chordata; class Aves; order Passeriformes; family Viduidae; genus Anomalospiza; species Anomalospiza imberbis. Next base: position 49,250,570 of record NC_089683.1, read on the forward strand.
GAAACACAGGTTTTTCAGGACAGTGAAGGAGACAATGAAGTCAGTGATATGTGTCTCTGATTTTTACTTTATGTTTTACTGTATTTATAATACTGACTTTTTATCTTTAATGTCTGTTAATTCAGTGTCCACAAAAGCTACCAAGCCAGAAGCTCTTGAGCCTAAAGTCTTCTGCATTAATACAGACCCAGAGGCTGGACCTCAAAAACATCCCTTAGAACACCATGGTAACAGTTGCCAAGCCCTAAAAAACAAAAAGCTTTTAGGGATGTGGAGCACAAAGACCGACAAGATAAGAAAGAGGAACAGAATTATCTATCTTAATTTATTTCAGCCAGGTTTGACCCACATAAACTCACAAGTAGTGCATTCAACTATAAGTATGTGCTGAGTCCTACAGGCAGATTGAGGCATTAAAGAGTAAAGTAGAGAGCAGGAATAGGAAGACTAGTGAAACTGAACTTATCTCATGGAGGAGGCATTGCACAGTATAAGTGATACATGCAGCAAATAAACAAAAAAATACAAGAAACAAGTTAACACACAATCTTCAGTATTTAGAAATAAGACTACTGCCACATAGGAGTACAGTATATGAACACTGTATAGGAATATTTGTGGAGTGGATTTATAGGATTCATTTATGGACTGTGCAAGATGATCATTAGTAAATTAAAAGTTGATATGAAATCATACCAATAAATTTAGCAGGTAACATAGTAACAAGAAGACTGGTGAGTAAAGTGAGAATTGGGACATTTGGCAATACCTGAGCCCATCGCTGAGTCTCTTGTTGGCATTCTCAAGAGCAAACAGCACATGAATGGAGCTGTTTGAAGAGTTGCACATCTATGACCGAGAAGGACAAGTGATGGAAAATGTCTTAGAAAGGATGACTGTACAAGGCATCGTGAGCAGATGTCATAGGTTCACATGGGATCATCACAGTTTTCAGCCTAGTTACTTGCAATCTCAGTCAGATATATAAGAGGTTAGAAGAAATTCCAGGACGTTCCCAATACCATTGGCTCCTCACCACCAAGCAGTCCAGGTCTTTTATGTACTTGTAGTATCAAAACTGAAAATACAGTGGTCATAACAGTGGGAGAGCACATCAGTGTCATGTCTTTAAAATCGTGTTATGGCAAAAAAACCCAATAGTTATAAGCATCAGTTGCAAAGAAGGTACTTCTTAGCAAGAGAAACATCAGAAAGATAACAAATCCTTGCCCCCAGTATGTTTAGAACAATGCTAAAAAATTACATAGGTTGCAAATAAATGGTACAAAAACTATTAGAGGACTCGCAGTAGAAAGCTAAGGAGCTTCATCTATTTTGGCAGGAAAAATATTATATGGAATAAAATCAATTTCATAAGAGAAAATATTACATTCAAAAGGACTGATTAGATAGGTGAACTAAGGCATTACATGAACCAACAGCTGGAGGCTGAAGCCAAGCCAACCCAAGCTGGAAGAGAAAAACACTGAAGGCTGCTAAGCAGAGCAGCAAACGGCTGCAGTGGGGACTGGATTCTCCACCCACCTCATGGTATCTTCTATTTGGAAAAGCACGCCTTACTGGAAACAGTGAAAGTCTCCCTGAGCTTCTAAAGAAGTATATTATGAACAGCAAGAGTGATATATGTGGTATGATTGAAAAAAAACAGAAATGTCTCTTCTGGATGATAAATACTTAATCCTTTAATTGAATGTGATACTCAGTGCTCAAACCTTCACACACCAGGGGCTGGCAGGCTAGCACTGGATGTAGGATTTCCAGGGAAGGTGAACAACTAATGTGGCCAGTACTACCATGTTTTTCTCCCAGTCTTTCTGAATGCTGATGTTTTGTTTCATGATCTGTTTGCTTGTCTGGTGGACCATTTGCAGTAGTACCCAATTCTTGTTTTGTAAAAAGTTCCAACTTAGCTAGAACACTGACTTGTTTTATAGGAATGTAGATTTCTGCATATTGCTGTATATCAGAACCTATCATTCTTTATTCTGAACAAGATTTTCTTTTCATATTACTGCTGTGAAATATTTATCAGTGTATGGCTTAGGAGTAGGCCCATGCCAGTGCTGTGATGGGACACAGCCAGTTCTTAACCCATGTCCTTTCTAAAACTGTGCTTTCCTTTACTGCTGTCATAATTTTCTCTCTGAGGTAACTCAGCTGTTTCTTTCCAAGTTTTTGTAATTCCTTATGTGACTCAACCCACCTAAAATTCTTTAGTTAAGACCAAAGAAGATTGTTTTTGTATAATTGTAAATGCACAGTGAGATCATTAGTGAATATAGTTTCTGACCCTGGGTTCCCAGGATGATTTCCTATACCAGGACTAATTTCACAGACTCACAGACTTTTTGCCACCAAGAGGCAAAATACTGCCAGCATTTTTGCATGAATGTTTTTATTGCTCTGCATTAAGACACTGAAGTTTACTTGCATCTTACACTGTATAGTTTTACAGCCAAATAACTGTCTATAAAAGAGACTTAATTCATACCAAGCCACATCAGAGCCGATTCCCCCAGCATATACTTGAGCATGAGGTAAAACCCCTGAATTCAGCCCTCAAGGAGAGATTCTTCGGGGTACACAAGCTAGACCATCTGCCACACTGCAACACCCAGTCACACATGTTGCTGTTACACTTCGGGTTTTTCCACACGAGTGAATGCTCAGCCTTGGCCAGTGTTAGGTCCTACCTTTGCTACAGCACAGAGTCCTGGTGAAGGGCTGGTCCGAAGAGCAGGTGGGAATTCTGTGTCTTTGGAGCAGGTGCTCATTGGACTTACCCTCTGAGAAATGGGCTTTTTTTTTTGGTACCTTGCCCAGCACACCTTTGAAACAGGCACAGGTCTGTGTGTGCTGGGAAAGCTGCCTGCCTCTCACAAGCAGGGACACAGAGGAGAAGTGACATCCTGTTGTCCCAAGTGAGATCCCTCAGTCTCTCGCCGTGAGGAGGGAAGGGCTGTTCTTTAGCTGACTGCTTGATTTGGCCCCCAGCCACAGAGTGAGTCCTTCCCTCTACTGTGATTATTTGCTTACTGCTCAGGATAAATAAAAAAATAAGTTACACTTCTCATTTTAAAGCCTAATACCCAGAGGTCATCCCCTCATTTTCTTGACCACCAACACAAAATTGGCTCTGATGGGGGAAGAAGCAACACTGAGGCAGAACCCACAGCCACAGTATTTCAGGCTGCAGGACAGTGTGAAAAACGAATTTCCCAAACTCCCAAGAATACAGAGAAAGAAATTTGTTTAAATATGAATTTTAAACCTTGCACCTGGTGCAGAAAATATTGAAACACGATCATCAGGCACTGAAATATGTTTTTGGTGAACGAGAGGCATTCAAAACAATTTCTAGCACTTGGAATATAAAAATTGCATTTTGAAGAAAACAAAATAGAGTCAATGTTTCATTTTAAATATGACGTTTTTCTGCTAAAATTAGTTTAAATATTTCCAGGTCTTCAAAATTCAAAGTGTTCATTCTTTTCAGATTTTCCCCAATACTTTCATAACCGATCAGCATTTAAAAACTGAGTAATATTCTTTCTCTTGCATTTTCTATATTTTTTCTGCTTTATTACAGGTGCTTAAAAGAAAACAAGATGGGTCTCCTCTCACAGTAGTTGTGACCTGTACCATGAAGCTGAACATTTCAAAGAGTTGATATTGAAATGAGAACTTACATCTCTGTTAAAATATAATCTGCCTCCTATGCAACTCCTGTAAAATGATGAGCAGTGAAGACACATTCACCTATTTACAACTGTGCGTGTTGTACTCAGCAGAAAGCCAGGGAGTAAATACATTTTACCTTCACGATAATTTGTTGTTTTGACGCGACTTTGCCCTCGGCGTTGTTTTAGTTTCTATTAAATGCAAAAATATCGCTGTTCCCGGGATTTGTAATGATTTAAAAGTTTCTGGGGAGATTATTCCTCGGGAGCAACTGGTTTTTCCTCCTTCGGTTTATCAGACCTCTCAACTCCGGTGGCTTTGGTGGTGGCATTTTCCGGTGGACGCCGGACTTGGTGGAATTTGGATGGGGTCACCCAGATCCCTGCCTTTCCCGGAGTTCCACTTCGCCCGGGCAGCAGCGGGGGCCGACGAGGTGGGGGGGCGGCAGGGGCATCCTCCCCGGGGGCAGCGGGGCAGCACCCGGCACAGGAGGCACGTGGAACGCAATGAAATAAATGCAATAAAATCAAAAGCAGCGGGAGATGGGTTGACTCACTGGGCAAGTCCCCATCTTCTGCCGACCCCCGGTTCTCCCCGCATCCCGCCAGCCTCCTGAGTAGCCGGAGCTCCCCCTGCGCCTCGAGCCCCGCTGCTCCCGGGCAATCTCGGCTGCGGAACCGGGGTCTCCCTGCTCCCTCCGCCTCTGCCACCCGCCGGGACCGGGGCTGAAATTCCCCCGGCGGCCGGGGAGCCCCTCCGGTCCCGGCGTATTTGCGGGAGGGAGCCACGCTATAGGAAGGGCGGAAGGCAGGGAAAGAAGGCAGGGAGGGGGTGTCAGCAAAGCCCAGCGCGGCCTCATCCCCCCTCACTCCTCCCACCAGTGCGTGGTGCTTCTTAACCCCCGGGAGCCTCCCTCCCTCGAAGCATTACTCCACTTTGCAGAACTCGAGTTGATGAGAAAAAAAATACTTCTCGGCCGCGGCCAGCCATGAGCTGTTTGGATGTTATGTACCAAGTCTACGGTCCTTCCCAGCCCTACTTCGCAGCAGCCTACAGCCCCTACCACCAGGTACGTGCAGGGGACAGCGGTGAAGAGGCAGAAGGTGGGAGGGGTATCGTCTGGAGGATGGCCATCTGGGGCCTCACCAAAGGGGAAAAGGGAAAAGGAGAAGGGGAGGGGAAAGGGGGGGCGGGAGGGGGGGAGATCTGGGAGCCTGCGATGGTGAGCGGAGCAGAACCGCATCCCACCTTGGCGCGGGGCTCGGCAGGGTACGTACCCCTGCGGCAAACGACGGGCTACGGGATGCCTTTGGAGAGAGGGGACGATTTTAACGCTCAGAAGGATTTTTAGGGGGTTTGTTTGCTTGTGTGTTTGTTTTTAAATGTTTGCTTGTTTGTTTTCTTTACGGGACGGGCTATTTCCGAGCGCGGCGGGTCGGGGTAGCGATGTGTGTGGGGACCGTCGGGAGCTGCGACGCCGGGCTTCCCGGGGCATCGCTCACCCATGCGCGCCGACATCCCGGCTGCTGCCACGGAAGCCTCTTGGTGCAGAGATTTTACTCCGGAGGGGTGCTCCGGAGTTACGCTCTGGAAGTGGGGTAGGCGAGAGATACGGGAGGTTGCGGGGTTCGCCCGGTTTGGCGGTGGCAGAGGAAATCGCGGCCGCGAACGGGAGCAAGGGCTACAGGATGCTCCCTTCTCCCGGGGCGCTCTCGGCGGCGGCGGGACTCCGGGACGTCCCTCGGCCCCCGCGGCTGTCGGCAGCGGCCGTCGCCTTCGAGATCCGCGGGTGCTTCGCGAGCTGCAGCCACGTTCCGCCGCCTCACTGCGTGTAGCTCCGCCCGGGAGGTCGCGGGTATCAGCTAATCCCGAGGTTTCAAGAAAAGGATGGCTCCGGCCGCCGGGATGTTTCGGGCACGCACGGCCCGTGGTGCGCGGGGGTCTGCTGGCGCCGGGACTCTCACGGTCCCGCGTGGGTCAGGCTCTGCTCCCCAGGCTGCACCTGCTGCACACCGCTTTCCTTTTAACCCCTCTGCGTTCCCAGTTTTCCCCTCGCCCTTACCCCTTCCAGAAATTAATTCCTTCCTCCCCCAGCATAACGAAAAAGGGGATGGATATAGAGAACGGCGCCCCGGGCCCGAGGCGGGTGCAGCTCCTGCCGCACAGCGGGCCGGGGCCGGCGGCGTGGCGGTCCCTCTGTCCCCTCCAGCGCCGGGCAGTGGGGCCCAGGACCCGTCACAAAAGACAGATAATGTCTTTCCCCACTTTGTCTTCCCTCCCACTACCCTCTCAGCCCCCGGTTTATGACATTTTTGAGGGGGATGACCATTACCTCAATGGCCGAACAGGGAGCCAAGCGGAAAGGCGGTCGTCGCGACGAGTGACATTATCAAATATATCGCGTATCTTGGCCCAAGACTCTGCCCCGTCCTCTCGGTTCTTCCCCGCCGGCCGCCTGCCCCAAGGCTCTGCCCGCGGCGGCCAAGCTCGGGCTCCGCGTCCCAGCGCTTATTGCTAAGAAACTCTCAGCAGCTGCAGACACGTTAACGCGCCTGAAGACGGGAAACATCCGGCAAACTTCACAATGCCCGCTGTTTTCCCACTCGGCGGAGTACAGTAAAAGGAGATTAATCTTGTAGTAAATACCTGGAGCTTCTTGGTGTCCAGAGAAGTGCTGAGTTTTGCCCTGAAGTGTGTTTTAGACTGTCAGTCTTTTTTCCCCCTCTTTGCTTCTACTTCGCCGCTGTGGGTTACAGGACACTCTTTGCATCAGACAGATTTTTCGGAGCCGGGACCGAGCGGCTCTCGCCTTCTTCCAGCTGCCGGCTCTGCTCCGTGGGTGCTGGGCCGTCGCCCGACCGTGCCCCCGCATTGCAGCCCCTTGGAAGCCGCCGTCCGCTCCGGAGCCAGCTGCAAAGAGCCTTTTTCTGCAGGGCTTGATGCGGGGGACCCGGCGGTGTGACCCCCGCCCGGCCGAGCCTTCCCCACCCGGCGGCTGTCTTGCTCCATCCCCTTGGGCACCTGTGGGTTTCGGTCCACCAGCCCTATTTGCAGTCCCTTCGCTGCCCCCGCACTACAGAGGGCGATATGGGGGTGTGGTGATTGTGGTGTATGCCGAGGGGACGGCGGGCAGCCGAGGACCAGACTTGGCATCCTTTCGGAAAGACCGTGGGAGAGGGCTGGGCGCTGCACGCCGGATGGCACAGCGCGGGCCAGCGCACCTGGATGTGCTGCGTGACCGGCTCCGTTTTCTTTCCTTCCCTGCAGAAACTGGCCTTTTACTCCAAAATGCAGGAAGCCCCGGAAAGCAGCAGCAGCGCCAGCGCCGGCAGCTCCTTCTCCAGCCACGCTGCGGCCAGCATCAAGGAGGAGGACTGCAGCCCCGAGAAGGAGCGACCCCCCGAGGCCGAGTACATCAGCTCCCGCTGCGTCCTCTTCACCTACTTCCAGGGGGACATCAGCGCCGTGGTGGACGAGCACTTCAGCCGGGCGCTCAGCCAGCCCAGCAGCTTCTCCCTCGGCAGCGCGAAGGCGGCGCGGAACGCGGGCTCCTGGCGGGGTGAGCGCCCCGCGCGGCGCGGGGGGCGCGGGGGATGCGGGGGGCGGCGGAGGCCCCCTCTGGGCCGGCACATCGTCCTCGCCTCGGCTCTGCATCCCGGCTCCCTCCTCCCTCCCACCAGCGGCTGGTGCCCGGCGGTGGCATGCCTCCTCCGAGGCTAGGAGCTGCCAGCTGCTTGGCCCTTTTAGGGTAAAAAGGAAAGAATAAAGCCCTTCAGATTGTGCAGGGAGGCCATGGCTCAGGGGGAAAACAGCCTGAGAGGCGGTCGGGGAAAACAAATTGTCTTTTCACTGCAGGTGCTTTACCTGGAGAGGTTTACCACCCAACTAGCCATGGAGTGACTCCCAAACTGTGACTGTGACCAATGTATTCCCCGTTGACCCCAGCTTTCAGTTTACAGTGTTCATAGTGATGGGAGCAAAGAAAAAACAAATGTGAGAACAATCCCATCAGCTTCCCACCTCAAAAAAAAAAAATGGTGTGTGTCCCTGTATCATGCCCCGCATGTATCACCACCTCGATTGCTGCTGAAATGCTAACAGAACTTACATTTCTGAAAACAAGGGCTTGCAGATCTGCCTAAGGCAATGTGCTGTCAAGGCCAAGGCCATGGCTTATGCACAGATCTCCATATCCATGCCTGATTCACACTGGATAGGCCCACGAGGATAGTCAGGGCAGAGGGGAATAACCTTCCCCACACTCCGTCTGCCAGAGTTAGGGCTGGCACTTCCTTGTGGACAGTCTTAGTAACCCTCCCTCACAGGGCCACCTGCTCAGCCAGGGCTGGTTTCCCAGACCTTGCACAGATTGCTGTCTGTAGTGTCTAAGAATATTTCACGGGTGAGAGATATTCAGTGCCGGAATTGATGGCAGTAGAGGAGTTTTTTTTGCTCATGATGAACTGCTTCCCCTTCTCCCAAGCAATGCCAAGGCTCAGAGCTGACAAACTTCCCTGGCAAAAAATTATTAGGAACATAGTTTTATTTCTTTCAGGAACAGTGTGCCTTCCCAATTAATCATACATAACATCTCTTTGTGCTATTAATAATCACCAGTCCATCTTGCATGTTGCTAACTGGGCTAAGAAAATGTAGGGTCTTTGTCTTTGCCCTGCCAATCTCCAGCAAGTTCTGCTGAGGGCTTCCCAGACAGGCTGACAATATACCTAAGAAACAGATGGCTGTAATAGATGGAGAATTGCCCCCAGATATTTGAGTAATTCCAACTTGCCTTTAGTCACATCTCTCACTGTTCCTGCCCACTTTGCTACTGCACTGAGGCAGCAGCCACTTTCCAGGAAGTGTTGGGCATAAATGCTTAGATGAGATTATTACAAAAACAAACAAGAAAAAGGCAAACCTGAAAACTTAAGTGGCGTATAGTAGCCCTCGGTTTCCACTGCTGAAGAAAAGAGATGTTTCTTTTGCCTTAGGTAACAACCTCTTGCCCATCTACATAGTAAGAAAAAGCTGGAGGATATAGTTGCAGCTTCATGGATAAGCCATAGGAGAGGTGTGTTGGATGTTTAGTCGGAGAGGAATCCATATTTGTTTGGAGCAAGTTCTCATGCTTGCCAGTTTTTCGTGGAATAAAGGAAATGAAAGGACTGTTTTGGGTGGATCAGGGAGGGACAGAGCCCTAGGGAAAGGAGATCAAGTCTTGTGGTGTGTGCTCATTGCTGACTTTCTTTCCCACTTCCTTCACCCAGATGGTTCCTTCCCAATGAGTCAGCGCATCTTCCCGCCGTCCTTCTGGAACAGCACATACCAGCCCTCCTCGGTCCCAGCCAGCCTGAGCAGCCCCCTGGCAGCTGCCGCCCACAGCGAGCTGCCCTTCGCCACTGCCACTGACCCCTACGCGCCCACCTCTCTGCACGGCCACCTGCACCAGGGCGGCCCCGAGCCCTGGCACCACGCCCATCACCACCACCACCACCACCACCACCACCACCCCTACATTGGGACACAGAGCACTGCCTACCCCCGCCCCACCGCCATGCATGAGGTCTATGGGCCCCACTTTGACCCGCGTTATGGCTCGCTCCTGGTGCCCACCGCCTCTGTCCGCCCCCACCGCCTCACCCCTGCCTCCGTATCCACACCAGTCAGCCCCCCCTGTGAACTGGGCAAGAACGAAGCGGGTGCTGCTGCGGCCTGGACGACACCGGGTCCCTTTCCCAATGCAACAGGAGACATGGCACAGAGCATTGGCCTCAATGTGGACACAGGTAATGAGCTGCCCTCGGTCCCTCCAGGTCCCCTGGCTCAGCTGCACCCCTGCTCCCTGATTCCACACCGACCATAGCAGTAGGGAAGGACTTATGGGGCTTGGCTGAGGTTCTGCTGTGGGGGAATGAAGTGAGGGTGGAAGCCCCATGTGTGACACCTGAGCTCTACCCTGGGTGTTCTTGGGCTGTCAGGCCAGGCAAATGAGGAAGGATGGGACAGGCCAACACATCTCATCTCCACAACATTATTTGAATTTCTGATGCCTTCAAACATTCCCTGAGGCTACAGGTTGCTTTGAGGTACTTTTGTCCTGGCCCTGGTCTTGGTCCATTGAGCAGCGAGAGCTAGGAGCAGAATGGAGCAGCCCCAAAGGTCACTGCTTGGCCCCATCCATGTGCTGCCCTGAGGGGTCATTTCTAGACACCATGCAGGTTCACGAACTAGCTCCTCTCCTTATTTACTTTTTCCTTCCAGTTTTTGAGATGAAAGCACAATTGCATTTACTGAGCAAAAAAGGCAGAGATGTTCCCCTGGTAATGCCTGCTAGGGTGTCTGGAACCAAGGCTGTGGCTGTCATGCTGACAAAAATGGGTACGTAGGCACAGTCAGCAGTGACAGAACTTGAGTCAGTGGTTGTGAAGGGAAGGAAAGTCTGCTCCATGCTGGTTTCGTTATTGCAGCCACTAATGGGTCCTTATGATGTCCTCACTTTAAGCAGGAGGGAGTTCTCCAGTGTGGTTTGGGCTCTTCTCCTTGTTTCACAGCCTTCTGGGGCTCTGGAGATCCCATGCTTTAAACTGATCTCAGCTGGCAAGAAATGCAATTTGTTTTCCTCTTTTCTTAAATGCCTGTACCTATTTTTCTTCCTTTTTTTTTTCTTCTCTCCATTCTCAGGTTTGCAACCTCAGGATAAAAGCAAGGATCTGTACTGGTTTTAGAGCTGTCCTTCACTCTTCTTCCCCTGGCTCTCCCCTGTAGCTCTCTACCCGTTAGACATGGTGGCATTCAGAGCTGAAATCGGGTCAGTTTGTAACGGCTTCTGATCTTGGTTTGCAGCTCGCCGTTACTCCTTCTGTGGAGGATCCCTTCTGAGCTGATGTGCTGACTCAAAGACTCTCAGATACCCCCTTGCCCTTTTCCAAGCCCACCATGGCCCTGCTGCTCCAGGAAAGACAACAGGATTTAAAAGGACCTGGCATTGCAAGAGTGGTACTTTAGACTTACTTCGGAGAGGAAAGTCGTTCTGTTGCAAGAAGAGAGCCAAAGACATTGAACTTCTATTTAAGCAGACTCCACACCCAGACCTGCAGCCAGACTACTCTGAAAGAGTCAAATAACATCATGGATGGGGATGCAAAACCACTGGCCTTCATACAGGCAACAGAGGAAATTGTGGGGGTTTTTTAGTGGTGTGAATATTTTTTTATGGCAGTGAAAGTTATTTCTTGAATGGAACCATGGGAAAGCTACTCAGCAGTTTTGAACTGGATTTTTATTTTGCATTATAGAAAAGTAAAAGGAGAAGAAACTGGAACTCATGAACATTTTCAGACTATCAAGGAACTGGTCAGATTTTTCAGCTTTGTGGTTGTGAGTGGCAAGTATCTGACTGGGGCCACCTGCCCTGGACTTGCAGATATGCAGCTGTTCCCCTCACAACTGCTTAAATCCCAGAAAGACGAAAACCAAGGTGGCACTTCTCAGAGTTTGGCACATTGCATTGGCTGTATAACAGTTGTTTGGTTGGGGGTGGGGTTGTTTGTTTGGTTTTGGTTGGGGTTTGGTGGTTTTTTTTCTCTTCTCCTTTTTTTTTTTTTTCTTTTTTCCTTTTTTTTTTTTCTTTTTACAATAAACATTTTCTGGTGAAAGTTAAACCCCCTTAAAGCTGGGGGAGAAAGGAATCAGATGAAGAATGGCTCACCTCCAACCCAACATCCTTTAAAGGGAACAGCGGAACGAAAAGCACATGATGGACATTAGTTCTGAGTTGCCTCTAACACTTCCCTTTGTCTACTTGTTTCTGTCATTTTGCCACTTTAGTAGCTCTTTTGTTTGGGGTTTTTTGAAAGGGGGAAATAGATATTTAACAGTAGCAAAGCTGTATTAAAGGTATCTCCTTCATTCATCCTGTGTACTTTAATTAAGAATGAAAGGTAAATAAGAGAAATGAGGCAAACTGGAAACTTCAGGATGAAGCAGAGAATATATCTCTTGTGTGGTTGAAGTGAGTTATTCTATTATTTTGCATGAAAGATAAATAGAAATCCAGCTGAAAACAGCTGAAAATATTTTCTTGGTGAGTAAAATACACAGCGATAAATACAAAAATATGAGACCATTTTAGAGTATGGTGTGACTGTAAGATTGGTTAAAGTAAGGGAGCTGCTCCACATGTCTTCAGCGAGAAGAGGGGACTGTGGCATATAGAACTGCTGTTGCAGTGGTAAATTAAAACGTTACTACCAGATGATAAATAATTAATGAAACAGGGCAGAAATGGCACTTACCCTACACTTAAAAGCTGTCTTTTTTTATAGACAAAACATCTGATCCCAATACTACCGTGTTTTGGGGTTTTGTTCTGTTTGTTTTTTTTTCTTAATGTAATGTCTTTAAAGCTGACAAATTTTAAAGCATATAGTAGGAAATTCCTAACATTACCCCCCTGATAATGGGAGAAGTGGTAGAAAATTAACGTCTGTGCTGTGATCCGAGTTTTTACCTTCGAAACTCTCACAAAATTTGGCATCATGTTCACCATGTCTCAAGAGTGGAGTTATGAATAACCCAAAGTTGCTTCTCCTAGTTTGATGAAAACTCAGTTTCTGGGAAAGGATAGGAATCCTAACAGAAAGAGTTTGACAAAGCAGTGTGAGTACGTACAGTGAGAATCTGACTAGGTGCACCCCCGGCCAGAGCTTAGCAAATGGCAGGGGAGGACTTGCAGTGATTCCCTCAGCCAGACAAACCCACGGGCATTTTTCCCTCAGCCTCCAAATAGCCAGAGCCCAGACAAGCTGCAAAGGGCAAGGGAGTGACCCCAGAATTTACATTATTTACTAAACCAAAAACATTCTGAGGTGTTTATCAAGGAAGATGGCACCACCTTTTTGCAGGAGAAAAGTTACTAAAAATGGTGTTTAACTGCAGAAGCTTCAAGTTAGCAGTGTCATTTTGTGAGCATTTTCCTGAGGGCTTTTTCAGGCTGTTTCTAAAGATTTATTTTTTTAAAAAAGGTAAATCTGAGTCTGTGATTGGTTGTGCTTCACCACAATTATTTCTTTTTTCTTTCTTTTTTTCTCTGCTCTTCTCTGCAATTCTTTATGAGGAGGGTTGAGTGACACAGCCCAAATTCATTTGGAAATGTTCGTGTAAGCATAAACAAGTCATTTGCCACATTGGCATTTACAATTAATTTTGACTGTGAATGTATTCAAGCACAACAATTAATGCAATTAATCTATGAATATTGGTTTTGGCATTTGTTCTGTGGATACATTTTTTACTCTTTTATCATGAAAGCATCTAAACACAAAAGCCAAGACAGTGGCTCAAGGTGCTAAAAGTACAAGCAACTTTTTAAAAATGCTCCTACTCTGGTTGGACTGCAGCCTGTAAGCACACATGCCCTGTTTTGGCTAATCCTTTCAGTTTTGCTCACTCTGTGTCATTCTGACTCCTGAAGGAGCACCAACATTTAGGGCTTGGGCATTAGTCTTTGCAGCACTGAGGCCACAGCTCCTAAAGCAGTAACAGCGCACATGACCTCTGTGCCATTTCTCAAGTCTGTTTTATTCCTCTTTGCATCATAGGTCATTACTCCCTTAGTCATGAAAGCTTGTAGAAAATCTGGAATTACAAAAGAAACCCTTCTTAGATGTTACGTAAATATTACCTGTCACATGCTTGTCACACACTGAAAGGGATGTTAGTTCCCATCTCTGCAGCCTGGACAGCAGATCCTCCTGCTGTCCCTTTCTGAATGTCATGCACCACACTGTGCTCTCTAGCTGCCCACCTGACAAACAGACTGGCCCAGCTGGGACAGACAAACAGACACAAACAACTTCAGACCCATTCATGCAGAGTCCAGCAATGGAGGCAGAGGGACAGCATCTGGCAGTGCTGGACATAGCAAGGATATCTGCTGCTGCCCAATGGCAAGAGTGTCCTCTCCACAAGGAGTTTCCAAAATAGCTCTGGATGTATTCACCACAGGTATGTATTTCCCTTTCTGAAAATCAGCAAAGCATGAAGGAGTATTGTTTTAATGATCTCTGAGGTTAAAACTGATCTGTCAAGGGAAGGATGGAAGTGGGGATAGGGCATGGTATTTGTGGGTGCAGTCTCCACTTTATTTTTATGAGGTCTTTGCTTCAGTATGGCTGCAGTCGCAAGAATGAATCATGAAACTCTTAAATGCATATATGTGCCTCTACACTTACAGTCTAATGTTGGAGAGCTTTAGGGCAGTGTTGCTTACTTCTTCCCTACTTTTCCAGTGTGTTTGCCATAGGAGCCTCCAACAGAGGAGGAGGAAGGGAGGAGACAGAGGGTGAAACAGAGATTGAATAATCCCTTTTGCATCCCCTAGACTGTGTGCTGCTGCCACTGGGGAAATGTATCTGCCCTGTCTCCTCCTTGGGTCAGGAGCTGCCGACCCCATCTCGCCTTCCCTTTGAAGTTATATTCAGGCTCACAAGACAAGCTCTAGTTAGGGCTTAAATTCTGGGCCCTTCTTAGAAGGGAGGAAAATGCTGCTGGTGGCTTTGGATGCAGCAGCGTTCTCTAACTGACAGTTGCTGTGCATCTTTTTCTGGGCAAGTGTTGTAATTAACATGCCCTTCTGATTACAGAAGAATGAGCCAGCTCCTGTGGAGGATTGTAGTGTCCTGGCTGTCTTCCCGGGCCTGCCACCCAGAGGAGCAGTTGCAGCAGGGAAAGAAGAGAGTCCTATGGTTATTTTCAGGAGTGAGACATTGATTTTGTATGCTAAGCAATTTTGCATAGGGAAATGCAAGTAGGAGATCATTAAAAAAAAGGGAATGGGGGAAAAATAAGACAAAAAAAAAAAGAAAAAAAAGATAAAGAAAAAGAAGAAAAAGAAAAAAGAAAAAGAAAAATAGAAAAAGAAGAAAAAAAAAAAGTTTTCCTTCAGTCACTTCCCAAGCTTTGGGACTACAGCCTAGGGAACCATGCTGTTAATTTAGTTGCTAGCATGGTAACACTATTATCTAATCTGAATGTAGTGACAAGCCTGGGTTCTTCATGTCCATTTCTAATCTTAAAGGAGGAGTTACTTTTGCAGTGCACCTTCTACTGCCTGCTTAGCCAGGTATAACCTGGGAATAATGTGCATCAAAGCTGTAAGTGCAAATTGTAGCAGAGAGTACCTGGGGTGCTATCTCCCCATCCTCCTGCCCTTGCCCTCTCTGCATCAGGTCCTACAAGAGATAGGGAAGGTGCTGGAAGAGCCCGTTCAGGAGTGCAGGAGTGTAGGAGTGCAGGGATATAGAGAGCGCAAATGCAGATGTTCAGGTGTGCAGGGTGCAAGACTGTAGGAGTGTAAGAGCGCAGGGATGCAGGGTGCAGGTGTGCAGGGTACAGGAGTGTAGGGGTGCAGGTGTGCAGGGGTGCAGAAGTGAAGGGGTGCAGAGGTGCAGGGGGTGCGGGTGTGCACTCTCCTGGGCCCCAGTCTCATGTATGGGCACTTCCATTCGCCATGCTTGGCTGCAGCCCACAAAAGCACAGGCTGGCTAATGACGGGAGCATTTCTTTAGGTACATGCCAGTTGCTTATTCATTCATGGTAAAGGCAGGAAAAACACCTAGCAGGAGTGCTATCCCATTAGGAGATGCAATACCATATTGGATATAACTGAGGGTACTCCATCTCCCTGTGGCATGGCACATTTCCTTCTGCCCTACCTGGCCTGGGTACAGCTGCAAGGTGCTCCTCCTCCCTCATCATACCCACCCCAACTTCTCCACTTCTCCTCTCCTTGACTTATGCCCTCAGCCTGGACCCTGCATCTCATTTCCTCTCTGTTCTCCTGCCTCACCCAGGCTGTTCCCTCCTGCGCTTAGTACTTTGCCCCCACACCACAGCAGCAAGTGTTAGGAGGGACACACACGCTTTCTTGCCAATGTTGTTTGCATGGAGTCAGTATTTACATGATAAATGGGGTTGAACTAACATGGGCTTTTTCAGGAAGAGCCAGTGCATTGGTCTCAATCCTGCATCGAACCTCTGTGGCAAGAACCAAGTCCTAGCCCCTGATTCTGATCCAGTGAAACAACTCCCTTTTTCCAGAAGCTGGGTCCTAAAGAACTGTGACAGTCCCAGTTGCACACAGACACAAATGATTATTCTCTCTTGACAGACCTACACAGCTCCCTCCTTGTATTTAACTGCAGTCCAAGTGAGCTGGATCAGGAAAGAGACACTTGATAGCTGCTGTTTCCGTGGTTGAAATATTTGTGAAGTTAGCGCATAATCTGAAAGCAGAAGCTAATAAATTATAGGGTGCTAATTGGGGCCGGAGTGGAGCCGTCAATCATATTATCCTAAACACACAGAGACCCTCATAACCTAAAAAGGCAAGAAAGCCTCCAGGAACAGCTCCCAGTTGTCACTAGCCATGACCTCCACTTCAGTGAGTGCACAGAGAGTCAAGGCAGAGAGTTTATTCTGCTAAGAAAATGCAAATCCTGGATTTAAGACAGCACTTTTATTTGATTTTGTTTACACTCTTTGGGAGTGTATTTTCAAGAGAATGTTACTGTTTTCCTTTGCTACTTAACTTGACACTTCCGCCACTAAAAAAAACCCTGTAGATCATGTAAGAATTTGCAATTTTTATATTTGTATAGTCCTTAGAGTAACAGTCATAAGACTTTATTCACAGTTCAACGTCCTTGCACAAAGGCTTGTTTCTTAAAAGCTATAATTCATATATCTTTTGTTGCTTCCCATGCCCCAGAACCATATATTCCACTTAGGACCTGCAGTATTCTGTGATCTGAGCCAAAACACAACTGTGCAAACATGGTAACTATAAGGTGTTTGCAGCTATAGTCAGTTTGTCACTGCTTTTTCTTATATTGCTTCCATCAAGATTAAGATTTACTCATAACATAAAACTGAATCAAATAATTCTAAAGAGATTTTTAGTAACACGTTTCCCCAGAAATTTATTTCTATTTGTAGATAGGTAGGCATTCCAGAAAGCATTCCCTGAAGAAAACATCTGAATGGATCAGATCACCTTGAGAGCCATCACACAGTGCATGCAGGACAGTCAGGGGATCAGGCTCAGGCAGCATTGGCTTACAAAAGGCAGGTCTTGCTTGCCTAATATGATCTCCTTCTATGGCAAGATGTCCCACTTAGTGGATGAGGAAAAAGCTGTGGATGTGTTTATCTGGACTTTAGTAAAGCCTTTGACACTGTTTCCCACAGCACTCTCCTGAAGAATCTGGCTGCTCATAGCTTGGCTGGGGTTTTACCCAGCTCACTGCATAAGAAGCTGGCTGGATGGCTGGGCCCAGAGAGCAGTGGTCAGTGGGGTTACATCCAGTGGGCAGTGGTCACAAGTGGTGACCCCCCAGGGTTCGGCACTGGGGCCAGTCCTGTTTAATATCTTTATCAGTGATATGGATGAGGGAATTGAGTGTTGCCTCAGACACTTTGCAGAAAACACCAAGTTGAGTGGGAATGTTGATCTGCTGTAGGGCAGGAAGACTCTGTGGAGGGAACTGGAGAGGTCAGATCCATGGGCCAAGGCCAATCGTATGACGTTCAACAAGGCCAAGTGGCATGCCTTGCCTTGGGTCAATAACCCCAGGCAGCGCTACAGGCTGGGGGAAGAGTGAGTGGAAAACTGTCCAGAGGAAAAGGACCTGGGGGTGCTGGTTGGCATCCAACTGAACATGATCCAGCTGTGCACAGGTGGCCAAGAAGGCCAATGGCATCGTGGCTTTTGTCATAAATTGTCTAGCCAGCAGCACCAGGGAAGGGATTATCCCTCTGTATTCAGCACTGGTGAGGCCATGCCTGGAATCCTGTGTCCAGGTCTGGGCCCCTCACGACAAGAAGGACATTTATGTGCTGGAGCATGACCAGAGAAGGGCAACAGAGCTGGTGAATGGTCTGGAGCACAAGTCTTATAGGGAGCAGCTGAGGGAGCTGGGAATGCTTAGACTGGAGAAAAGGAGACTCAGAGGAGACTTTATCACTCTCTACAACTGCTTGAAAGGAAGCTGTAATGAGGTGCCAGGCAACAAGTGGCAGGACAAGGGGATATATCTTCAAGCAGTGCAAGGGAGGCTCAGGTTGGATATTAGGAAGAATTTCTTCATGGAAAGGGTTGTCAAGCACTGGAATGGATTGCTGTGGTGGCAGAGTCACTGTCCCTGGAAATGTCCAAGAAATGGCCTGACATAGTACTTAGTGCTATGATTTAGTTGACAAAGTGATGGTTGGTCAAAAGTTGGATTCCATGATCTTGGAGATCATTTCCAACCTTGATTCTGTGAATCTGTGAAGGACATCAGAGCTGGTGAAGTCTTGAACACAAATCTTATGTGGAGCAGCTGAAGGAACTGGGGTTATTTAGCCTGGAAAAAAGGAGGCTCAAGAGTTACCTTATCCTCTCTATGACTACCTGAAAGGAGGTTGTAAGGAGGTGGGGGTCTCTCTCTTCTCCTAAGTAACAAGTGACAGAATGAGAGGAAACAGCCTCAAGTTGCACCAGGGTAGGTTTAGGTTGGGTTTTACAGGACATTTCTTCTCAAAAAAGGCTGTCAAGCTTTGGAACAGGCTGCCCAGGGAAGTGATGGAGTCACCATCCCTGGAAGTACTTAAAAAATGTGTAAATATGGTACTTAGGGACATGGTTTACTGGTGCATTTGGAACTGCTGGGTTGGTAGTTGAACTCAATGATCTTAGAAGTCTTTTCCAACCTAAATGATTCTATTCTATCCCAGAAAGAAAATCCAGCTATGTCAACAGAATTACAAAAGGAATTAATATTCAAACAGGGAGTGGTTATTTTACAACTCTGGCCTTACAGTGAAAGATAGAAGGCAGCGCTGAATATCCTCCAAACTGAAGATGTCATACAAAGAAGTTAACACATCATAAAAAAAGGTTATTTATACAGCAGTATCAGTTATGTCAGTAGCAATAACAACAATATTTTGGCATGTTCACTTGGCTTTGATACCCTGGATTTCTGGATATTTTTTAGAATTAAAACATAATATCAGTTAGAGTTGCTAAGTGTCATTATAAATAGAGCCATGATTGTTTGAAAAAATCCAGCTGATTTGCAAGCTTCTGCAACTAGAAGTGTGTGTCTAACAAAGATTTTCAAGAATTAATTAAATGAAAGTGAGTTAGAATTTTTTAACCATTAATGGACCTGCCAGGGCTATTTTACAGACATTCTTTTCTGCAACATTCATTTTCAGGTCTAGCTGAATTAATATCAGCTTTGTGTAGAAAGAGTTAAATTTGAATCTAAAGCTTGTTTTCACCATTAAAATGCATAGTCCTAAACCCAAATTAAAGAGGATCAATTTCACCTGGTTATGCTCAGTAAAGCCACACCTGAGGACTCAAATCATCACAGACAGCATGCCACATATGTCAAGGAAAATTTTAAAAAAAGAGGAAATAACCTGGAGACATTAGTCAAGTCAAATAGACGGTAAAACTTTCTTTGCTGAAAATCATTGTGGAAAGCAAGGGTGCAGTGACTCTGCTGTCAGGATATTTGTGCCCTTCTATACACGTGGTGAGAGAAGCAAATTTTGAGGGACATTGTGATCCAGAGGGTGTTACTAGACTCTGTTACGTAGGGTACCAGGAAAGCTGAGCAACAACAACTTTAGTCTCAGTGCTGAACCCTGGCTTGAGGTTCTCAGACAGCTTAGGCTGAGGTGAACTTAGTCCTTGCCTTTCTTGTCCTCACTACTTAGGAGTTTCTGCAGGTAACAAAGACTAACAGAAAAAAAAAAAAAACTTGCGTTAGCAGTGTAGCTGTACAACCTTCTGCTTTTCTGGGGGTAATTTTTAAGTTTCCCAAATCCTGTGATGATGCCATTGAATGAATGACAGCAAAGTCTCCCAGAGAAGATGAGACCTGAATGTTAAATATAAAAAAGGCAAAGAAATCGTCTTGACATCCCAAGTTTTTCTGCCCAACGTGATAAAACCAAGGACATCTTTTGCTTTTCATATCTCAACAAATCATCCTTTCAAGCTGTATAAATTTTCCATTCAGACCTCTTGACAGCCACATTCCCACAGCTTATGTCACTGGGCACTCCCTCTGAGGCACATAGGAAACAGAGAATGATCCTGCTAGAGCCTGACATATCTCTCAGCTACAGGGACATTTCCATAATTTTATCTTTGATCTAATAAGAATATTCTTGTCATAAACCATTGTTTTTCTTTCATAGTATCCTGATCATGGATCCCAAATAGAAAGCATGAGATATACAGGTTTTGGATAGCTCTGGTGATCAGTATGTGCCGGATCAAAAGCTCTTGCAAGCAACCCTGAAAAACAGAAATGCACTGATAAAATGCACCTGTGGTAGACCTGAAGTGAAAAGACTTAAAATTCAGAAGACTGAAAATTCTGCCATAGTAAATCAGTAACATTTGCCATAGCCCTTCACATTTACAAAATAATTTGCAAGCATTAATTAATCATCACAGCATTTTTTGTTTGGTTGTAGGAAATTGTAATCATAGGCAGAAGTAGAATATTTTTCACCCTTTCATATGCATGTCAAGTCTCTAGACAAACCAGCTACAGACACACGATATACCCATGTCTATCCAAGCACAGCTCAGTTCTGCCATGGCCATTTGGGAGCCCAGCACTTGTGGGTTGTGTGTGTGGCATCATGTGTGTAGCATGCTCACCATTGTTACTCAGTGTTTGGGCTGGCATCAAGGAATACCGAAGAGCCTGAGACAGGAACTAGGTATGGCCCAGAGACTCACCTGGGGCATCTCTGATCAGTGCCTAGGAGCACATGTCTCTTCTTCCCAGCAGCTTAGAGACTCTAATGGGTTGGAGTTTATTCACAGCAGCTCATCTTGTGTTGTATTTTAGATTTTCAAGCAAAACAATACTGATAACACAGTAATATTTTACATATTGGTGAAAAGTGCTTGAACAGAATCAAAGCTTTCTCTGCTTCTCACACTGTGCCTCCTCCCCAGTGAATAGACTGAGGGTGCACAAGACATTGGGAGGGGACACAACCAGGCAGATGACCCAAATTAACCAAAGAGATATTCCATGCCATGAAATGTCATGCTCAGCAATAAAATGGAGGGGACTTAAAGAAATTAGTCCTCTTTTATTTAGAAACTGGCTGGGCATAGGTCTACCTGTCTCAGGACAAATTTAAGCGAAACACTTGGAGACAGTTTTTATACTGCTGTACATCAGCTTAGCTCAACATATCTAACCTGATTTACAGCAGCTGAAAACTGGGTCCGCATTGCCTTATACTACTCTTATCTCACATAGAATCTTTCTGATAAACATTTATTTCCTTTAAATGATGTTATCACCTTTAAATCCATCTATACTTATTTAAAATCTGTAGCATGGAAGTCAAGACATTTGAACTCAAGGGTTTCTTGACTCTTTCCCTTGATCTGTGATAGGAGGAGGTAAAACTAGAGGTAAACACAGGCCAGGTAGTAACCATTTCCCCATCCAAGTGAGAATGTGTTTAAGAGGTCTTTCATTCTCATTCCTACTCTGTCAAAAAATAGCACAAAAACTGCCATCAGACCTGTCTGCTGGATGGAAAGAAGTGACCTCCTGATGGTGAATAAGTGTTGCTGAAAAAAAATGGGAATCTTCAAGAAGAGTTTGAATGAAGAGATGAAGCAACATTTCAGTAAGACAGAGAAGGTGAAATAATGAAGATGTGTAAGAAGGGTGATACAGAAATAGGAGAGATTAAGAAACTCTCTTCAAGTAGAATCATGGGTAGATGCAAGTGAGGCTGTTTGCCTGCATAAAATTCAGCTTTACCACAACTCACTGGAATAGTTGTATTTGCATGCTTACTTCTCTAAGGCAGGAAAATGAGAACAATGGAGTTTTGGCCAGTGTATGGGTAGGGCCATGCTCAGAGCTCATCACTGAGCATGACTCAGATGATTGCAATTACTGGGGAGGGTAGGTATTGTGTCTTCCACTGAATTCAACAAGTTATAGAACAGAATCCTCAAATTTGGATCAATAAGTTAATTTTTTATCCCGTCCAATACATTTTTCATACTATCAGGTACAAAAGGCATAGATCACTGGTCAATATCCTAAGGTTTAATTTATTGGCAGTGTATTAAACGTGACACTTTTTTTTTCATCATGCTGCGCTAAATATTTCATTAAAACTAGGCTTGCCTTTCAACACCTACAAAATGTGAACCGTCTCCTTTTTCCTTCTGTGCTGCTTTGTTTATTTTTGACTGCTTCAAGACCCAGAGGGCATTACTCCTGACTGCTCTCTGTCACTGATGCTCATCTTTCCCACTAACCCAGTTTACACATGTTGGTCAGGATCTTCCATGATTCTTTTTTAATGTAGACCTACACAAAATTGAATTGACTTGGGCTATCACATCACAGGTGCTTATGAGGCCTGTGAAAGGTATTGTCTTGACAAAATTTTGGGAGGATTGAAGGTTTCTCTTGGTAAAGAAAAAGCTGACTGAGCAGTCTTCTTGACTTAAGTCAAACTATGCACACAGAACACATTCAGGTGTGGTGGCCACAGAAAAGGGATCCTCCTGGTTTCTGGCCACCACATGCCAAAGGTTAGCAAATGTTAGTAATTTCTGAATTACTGAAATGGAAGGAATCACTGTACAACCAATCAAGCAGCACTCGAAGAGGAAGGAAACATAAAACAGTATTTGTTTGTTTATCCACTGCTCATGGTCTGGTGAGCATAGTGAAGTGCTGCAATTGTATTTATTAGCAAAATCTGTCTTTTACAGTGATTTCTAGTTGAAGAAAAATATTTATATAATTATTGAAAGAGTTTTTCAGGGACTTTGAAGAATCCTAATTCAAAATTAGGAATTTATTTCATTTTAGTAAAATGTTGAGACTCCATTTTTTTTTTATCTGTGTTGAATCTCCATTTAAGAAACTCTTGAAGCTTGATTGCAGTGGAGTTTCTTCTTACAAATGTATACATTCTGACATCAAAACCTTTACTACTCTCCAGTGT
This sequence comes from Anomalospiza imberbis, assembly GCF_031753505.1. Lineage (NCBI taxonomy): Eukaryota > Metazoa > Chordata > Aves > Passeriformes > Viduidae > Anomalospiza > Anomalospiza imberbis. Next base: position 49,273,343 of record NC_089683.1, read on the forward strand.
GCCCCATTATCAAATATTTGCATAAAATTATAGCATGTTTCTAGCTTCCTGAAAGATGTCAGTGAACAGCTCTGTTAGTTTGCAAACTACTGCTCATGATGAAAGGTTAGAAAAAGCTTATTGCTGTCTTTTATTCAATAATTATTTGTACAAAATTTTATTATATACTTTGAGTTTATCTCCAAACACACCAAGGAAGAATACCTCCTTTCACCCAGTATGATAAAAAATAAACAAGGATGATGAACATTCATAAAGGAAAGGAGAAGAAATGTAAGAAAACAGGTCTGTCCAGACTGTCAGATCAATTGCAACTTAATATGCAAGATGATTGCAAGCATTTGTTTAAATTAATTAGGGAAACAGACCACCCGCAGCAGTGGACAACCTGGTCACATTTCTTCAGCTGCTTTCTGATTTGGAGTTTGGTATTTATGTTGTTTTTTTCAGTTTGTAAAATCCTGTTTGTGCACAGTGAAGCTAGGCTTCAACTGTTTGGTTTTCTTCATGAACAAGCTAGTCTATTCTTTAAAGCAGCATACCAGTACTCCCTTTTTGGAAGGGCTGCCTTGTGCCTGAGGCATATGTAATTGCATAAACTTAATACCACAGTAAAATCCCTTACTGACTGATACAAGTCTTTTTGCTTTAAACTATATCTTGTGAAGCATCCAAACCATAACATGTAAAAAAATCAGAGACTATGTAATCACTGTCTTATCCTGATACACAACATTCAGCACCTTATTATGTTTTCTGGTTGTTTTATTAAAGAGTTGCATTTTTTTTCAGACATATCTGTAAATATGATGACATGCAGAATATTTTCCTCGGCTTTTGTCTTCTTTGAAGAGTTTTTTTCTCTTCTTTCACTCTCATAAACAGTGGTAACCAGACTTAACTAATTTCAGCAGAATTGATGTTTTCTTCATCTGGGTTGCCTTCTTTGACTAGTACCAAATAATTTAAGCCCTCTTGATTCCTTGTTTCCATTAGTGTGGCTGAAAGAACACTGTCTGAATCTGCACATGGGATATCATTATCTGCATTAAAAGAAAAAAAAAGAAAAAAGAAAACAAAAGGGAAAAATATTTTTAAAAATAAAAGAAAAAAAAAATACAACAGCCCAGTAATATACATGTAGTATTAGAAAGCAAACAAAATCAGACAGCTGTTGGAGAAAGTTGGTCTAGTGACCTCATAAGAATGATGACTCAAATTTATTTTCTGCTATTGTCTGTGTGGACCAGAACTTTAAGTAAATCACTTGGGAAAGATTGCTTATCAGTGTTCATACTTCCAGAGGCAGCAATACTGTCATGAATGCATGCCTTTCTTCTTTTCTTTGTAAAGAAGCATAAAGCAAAAATTATTTTAATCTGAACCTTTGTAGTAACCCTGCTAATAATACTGCTAAAGAGTTCTGTAACATTGGCAGTTTTCTATCTACAAAATCATTATATACTATCTCTCTAGAGGACTAGTCTAGACTTCTGTCTCTCTAGTATTCTGCCCTTCCAGAAGCTTAAACTTGGAAATCCACTGTGTTTTTCACATTTTAAAAAATTTTCCATTTTCCCTAAGTTGATACAGTTCACATATACATAGTTTCTTGAAATTTTTTGCAGGGGATATAAATTTTTAAAAATATAAAAATTGTTCACTAGGCGCTCAAGCTGTAACTGATACTATTTTTTGCATTTATTTTTGTAATGTATACATTCTTTTGTTACACTCTCTCCTTATTTTACTTCATAACTGAAAAAATAAGCATGTGACATTCAGGGTTATCTGTTCAAAGAAATCACAAGGATTGTGCTATTCCACCAGGCAACATACAATTTATTATGTCACTATAATCACACATCTCCCCAAGCTATAAAGTTGGAAATTTATTCCACATGCTACAGTCCATTAGCATAGGAAATATTATCAGGAAAAGCCTGAAAGAAAATTTTGATTTTAGAAACCTGTTAGCAAGATGGGGTTTGGGACACAGAGCAAACTGTGGTCACATACCACAGTGACTGACAGCAATGAGAAATCATTTGATACTCACTTTGTCAGTTCAGGGCTATTATGGCCATATTTAGTAATTCAGCTCCAACTAAGCCTTTACCAACCAATTCAGCTCTTCTTTGCAGTTGTTTGGGTTGTTTTTTTTTTTTTTTTGTTTAATTTAATGGCAACCTTCAGGGACAAGTTGCTTTGGAAAGGGCACACAGGCAAATGCTGAGGGGACATTTGCAGCAAACTCTTAAGAGGGAAATCTTAAAATAAGGACCCAAGTAAAACTGGGTATTTACAGACCAGACATATGCCGGCTGACCTGCCTAAGTATAGAACACTAGAGGAGCATTCAGATTTGTTTCCTGTATAAGTATCTGGAACTGATGAGGTGATGTTTACACAAATGTGAGTATGAGGTCACTGAGATATTTTTACCAGATATATAGATACATTACTAATTCTTTCCCCAACAGGTCTGAAGAACTACAGAATATATAAAATTTTATAATCCTTTTTCAGCTTATGCGCCACTGTGTTTCTCATTACAGAAAAAAAAGAGCTAAAAAATCAAACACTTGGGTCTTGGTTTTACTTTTTGAGCTGTGGGAATGCAATAAGGCAAAAATACGATTTTTGCAGAATATTCTTATCATATCCAATGATGGAGGAAGAATATAATATTGATGACCTTTCTCCTATGACATGACGTGTAAGATACATTGCCACTTTGACTGTAACATTTTTGACTGGAAGTGCCCTTTCCTTCTCTGTTGAGTCATCTCTTAGTGCAATGTTAAGCGCTGATGAAAGCTTAGCACCATTCTGCTATACAAGACAAAGCTACACAAAGATCTCAAGTTATATAGTACAATGCTTGACTGTTATGTAAGTCAGCAAAGCAAGCAAATTATTTTTGCTCACTTAATTGGAGCAGAAGAATGGATGGAGACAGAAAATACTAAAAATGAGCAATTGAAGAAAAAATTCATGATATGTTGTGAAATTCCACCAGAAATGTCAGGACTAGAAGCACCATCAGCACCCTGGGAAGCCATAAGTCAATTCAGGGAATTCTGAATAATCTTCGGAAGGCCCTCACAAAAAATGTTACGAAATTGAAGGAAGATAGAGAGAAACAGGAGTGGAGAGGCAGGCCAGTATATTTATGAGATATCATTATTTTCTTTTCAGTTTTAACATCGCTAAAATTAGTTGATTGATGTACAGTCATGCTGGGTTATACGTGAGTAAATGCAGGATAAACCATGTGATGTGATCCCCTCAGATTTCACAAGCAAAGCTGGGCTGAGTCAACAAAACACCCCGAGACGTCCAAGGAGCACCTTCATGAAATCTGAAGTCGTGCCGGAAAGTCAGCTCTACAGGCTTGAATTCTGAGGGGTTGTCTATGCTGAGAACTACTGCATAGTGTAGAGTTACCCAGGTTTGCTTTAAACAACCTACTTCAGGGCACGAGGCAGGCTTGCTCTGTCAGTCCAGAGCTTTGTACAACTTTGTTTTGAGGAGTGCCCCACTGAGCTCTGTGCTGTAAAATGTTGCTTCCTACAGCTAAAATGGCAAGTTCAAAGCTCAGCATTGTACTTGCACAGACACGTCTCAGGTCCTAAATGCACGTGGCTTTGAACTTGCTGAACACTTTTCTTACTAGAGCTGTGATAAAGCTTAAAGCTTGTGCTTAGAACTTGTGCATAAAGCACATCTGAGCCAAACTGCAGGTAAATTAATTACAACATCTTTCTCCAGGGATAGGCAGAAGCTTGCTGTAGAGAGCCCCACATTAATTGACACATGAAACAATGTTCGCCTGACTCATACCAAAAAGGAATAGAGTTTGCTTGCTTAGCCTCCTCTGAGAAGACCAGCCCTGACCTGATAAAATCTATGCTTTCCCCTTCCTCATCCCAGCACCTCAGTTGGCTGTTTCCTGTGGCAGAGCAGCCGCAGTGCGGAGCCGGGCTGTGGGTCCTGCCTCACGATCGCAGAATGCCTGTTCTTGCCTGCTTGGTAAACTCTGGGGGCTCACAACATGTTTTGAAGTCCTGCCTGGAAGGGTGCAAATTTTTGTGATGTCTTGATAAGCAGATGAGGGGGTTTTGGTCTTTAAATTCAAGAAGGTGGCAACATTTAAGAAGAGAAAGAATGTCAGTAGAAAAGCTGATTGGTTGAGACTGAATAAACTGATCTAGAGATGCTGATCTTATATTACAGCTATTTCAGGGCCAGACCCTCAGCTAGCATAAATTAATGAAGTTCCATTGAAACCAGTGGGGTGCCACCAATTTACACCAGCTAAGTAGCCAGCCTGAGACATTACTAATTCCGGGTGACATAATCCCATATGATGCTTAGCACCTTCAGTATGGTAAGGTATTTAGAAGTCCAGCCACATTTGCTCTTTCTCATACATACTCTGTCCTTTGTCACTGCTACACAATGTATGTGGCAGTAAACAAGAGACTGGCTGACTTACTGGCATGGATAAAAGATATACCCCACAGCAAACACATTTGAGAGAAACACCTGCTGACATATCTTTGTTAAGGGTGAAAACAGTGGCTGTTGAACCTTGACTTCTTTACCTCAGCCGTTTTGGTTAGCTCAAGGAGACAGCTCCTGTGTAGGGAGTATTTTCCTGATACCTGATGTCCACCTGGAGCTGGAGGAGCTGTGTTTCAGTTTCTGCGCATAGCCAGTAAGAATATAAATAGAACAAATATATATCCGTTTTAATACTCCACTCTGTATTATGTATCAGTGGAGATATATCTGTGTTTCCTGCCTAATGAAGCATATGATCTTGCATGGTTTGAGGGTGACTCACTGAGCTTTGCTATTCTGTCAGACACTAAAGGTATTAAAAGTGAGAATTTTGTTCACCCTACATTTCCCCTGCACTAATCTGCTTGATGCAGTTCCTCTCTTTTTATTTTTAATTTATTTTTTAGAGAACTGTACTGAAATCTCTGTATCCTAGTAATTACAGATATAAACCTGTTTCTTGCCTAGTTTATTAAAATTTGTAATATAAATGCACAAAAAAAACCCAGTTCCACATTTGCTGCAATGCAGTAAGGCTATAAAAATAGGAAAGCACTCCCTTTCTCCAGGTAACAAAGCAGGATTCATTTTACCAAGTCTTAACCACCCAGGTCTTACATGCCCAATTTGCCTAGGCTGTCTTTATAGTCAAAAGAGAAAGGAGGAATGAATCGCTTTGTGGAGATGCTTAATCCACATCCTTGCCTTTACACATCAACATCCCCTGAATATGTCTACAAGTCTCTGGTGTCTGTCAAACAGCCTAGACGCCAAGTGTAAATGGAGTTTTTATGTTTTAGTTGCCTATTCCTATCCACATCTGTCTACACCAATGTCAGCTCTTACAGTCTTACACCATCTGATTTTTTCTTTTGGTCTCTGGCAAAGTGTTGGTGTGACTTCACTTGCAGCATCATATGGCTCATGTGCACTCTCTGGAATCAAACACCATTTGTCTGGAGTACAAATAAGAAATGATTACACCACCAAGCCCCCTTTACTTGCAGTGTTGCAACCACTCACTCTTTTTTGGAAGCAGCCTTTTCTCTGACCTCTGCAGGCTTTGGGTCAGCCACTCACTAAGCTAAGAGGGGAAGAGGATTACTGAATTTCAGAAAAATACAAAGGAGACTAGATACAAAGTTCTAAAAATGTTGCTTATCACCACATCTGCTTTGGAGAAGCTTCCATTTGTCCAAGCGATTATTTTACATTCAGAGGGGTGTGTGGAGTACTTTTTAAAAGGTGGTTTGGTTTAGGAAAATAAACTGATGACCCTTTCATGGGCAACAGAAAACAGGTACTCAGCCAGTACAGAATACAAACATATAATTAATGATTAAATCGCTGATTCTAGCCTTAATATCAAGTCCTCTCAGAGCAAAATTTTGCACAGAGATTTTAAAAAAATACAAATTACAGTTTTAGCAAGTACCTGAACAGCTGAAGAAATAAATACACTGACTTTGGAGAGAAAAATGAAAAAAAGAAACATTACTAAATTCTAACTCTTGTACCTTGCCATATTTTTCAAGCAATATATCCAGTTTAGGATATATTTAAAAATCATGGTTTTGAGGGAAAATATGTTTCTTTTGAGTCTTTAGTCTTTTATCCTGGATTTTCTCCAACTGCCTGGCATCTCCTCTTGCCAGAGGAGCTTTTTTTTCTGAGCAATTAGGCATCTTTTCCATATAGGTCCAAAAGGCATTGTGAGGAGTAGCCCTGATAAGAATAGTCCTTCTAGGTCATGAAGGCAAGAAGTCTCTCCAGCTGCTTAATGCCCAGTTGTCTGATGTCAGGAAAGGCGTTTGCCAAATCAAACAGGTGTTTCCATCCGTAAAGGGGCACTCAAGGGACCTGAAAAGCTATATTGCTGTCTTATATGTGCAAATGTAAAAACTGATGTCTGAAAATAGATGGTCCAGTTATTTTTACAGCAATGCAGGCCTGTCCTTCTAGCATGCTGCGCTTCTTGGAAGTGGGGGAAGAGCAGACTTTCTTTCAGCAATGAATGGGAACTCTGGGGACAGGGCCTGTGCTCAGAAAATTCCCATTGAATTCAAAACCCACTGGTGTCTCACTATCCTCCAGCTGGATAGTGCTGCCCTCACTCAAATAAATATTGTTACTGCTACTTTAAGCCCAAAATCAATGTCTTGGGAAAGCCTGTCAGAGCAAGAAGGAAAAAATCTAAACCTGTAGACCCTGATCCTGAGTTTGCTTCCCTCCCTTCCAATGCAGCAGTGCCAGGAGGTGCTGGTATTGCTCAGGCGTGTTTATTGACACTTGATGCCTGCTTTAGAACACAGCATGTGCCCCTTTGGCCATCCCCATGCTATCCTGCTAGCATGCGGTCCACTAGCAGCCTGTCTGTATTGGTTTACCCACACTTGCCATCTCTGTGTCATACTGCACTGGCATTAATGTTACTGAGAAAATCTAATGTTTTTCAGCTCTCCCACCAATGAAAATCACCAACAGCATGCATGGACCTGCTAGAAGTGTGGCTAGCCATGGGTAGGTAAGACTCAACAGAATTTGGAAGATGTATGATTCCCTGTAAGGCTAAGTATCTTAGCTATTTTGAGGCATGTAATTTCACTTTGCTTGACATTTGTCTCTTTCTTTTGAAACTAGGTCACCCGGTGAGAGCAAGCATTTCTTGGCTGGAGGCTCATGGCTGGAGTTTTATTACGCACAAAGGCCAATGACCGCGTAGCATTTTTGGAAAATATTGTCGAGGACGATCCATCATGGAACAGACTTTTGGATTATTTATTTTGGCTGTCATCTTTCTACTATTGCTATGAACACAAGAAATACTTCACTTAATCCCAGCTAGAAATGAATACAAATTTTAAAAATCACTAACTTATTATACAATGTGTTACAAATTACAGTCTGAGACATATTCCATGCCCCAAACTGTTTTTGACAGGGTCATAGTGGAGCACACATTTTAGCCTGGAAACTCAAAGAGAACCTGAATGGACTTTTCTTGCTTAAATCAATCTGACTTCTGGAGCCCAGGTCTTACTGAATTCCACTGTATGAGATTTACATGGCAGGCAGAAAAACTGTCAAATTAATTCAAGGCTGGAGAGCTACAGAAAATTGACATGGACATGTCCTTGATCAGAAAATTCAGCAACAGTAAGACATCACAAGGACTCTAGAGCTTCAATCAAGTAAACAGAATAACATTTTAATGGGCTTATTAAGACTGTGCTTGGGGAAAGAGAGAGATAACCTACAGGTGAATTATAAATATACAGGAAAATTAGTATGGCATTATGCATGTAAAGAGCTAGTCAAGTGTTTAGTCTTTTAAAATAGCCTTTTAAATGGAAGGATGATATGTAGATGAATAAAATTCAAGCTACCCTGTTTCCTGGAGGGTATTTCCTATATGAGAATCACCAAATTATCCTGAGGAGAAGTTAAGAAGGATTTTTGAGAACTGAAGCATGAAAATATTGAGTGGAAGCATGAAAACAGTTGATTTGTCTTCTCCCAATGCAGATCCAGCAATGGGTCTGTGGCAACAGCACCTGGGCAAAACCTATGGGAAGGGAAGAATGAAAGGAAGCCAGAAGAGGGAACATAACAGCTGATGGAGAATGGTCCAACTCTCAGGAAGAGAGTGTGCCAAGTAGAAGTTCTGATGGCCAAAGCTCTGCCTACACTGAAGTGCCCTGCTTACCACAGTGTGCCAGATTTTACCAAGTTGTTATAAATAGGTTTAATGGAGTCTGATTTTAAAAGTGACTGCTGTCAGCAGATTCTCTGACTAAAATTACATTATGGAGTACAGAGCTATTATTAAGACCACCCTTAAAGTCCATTATACTACCACATTTTCTGCACTAAAGTGATTTTTTTCAAATTTTTATCCTTCAAACTGACACTTTTCATGGAAGCCTCAATCCATGTTTTCCTTTGCAACTTGGTAATTTCTAAGAATGCAACTTTTGTTCCCGGAAAATAAACAAAACAATGGCTTTTTTTCTATGACCTCTGCTGTGTGGCAGAACCTGAAATTTTGGCAAAATAATGTTTCTTACACTAAGAATATGTGTTTGTCATCACAGTGAGAGTAATTATTTGCTTAGATTGAGCAAGTTAACAGATGGAGAAAGATCAGGCTTATCTGACACATGCTAAGCAGAGACTTGCACTGAAACTAAAACTCTTTCATGCTACATCTGTGCCAGGTGTATTCCACCACAAACACAGTAACCAATCTTCCAGCCCCTTTCCCCAATTCCAAGCAGCAGAAAGCTAGGTTTCTCCAGAAATTTCAGCCCTACTAAAGATTTTGACAGATATTGATGTAATGCCACAAGAACTTCTTAACTCTGTTAGTTTTCATGTCTCTGTTGCCTGTGGAGTTAGGAAACACAGAGAAGGGATGTCTAAGTGAGGAAACAAAACTAGCTCAGGAGTGGGTGCAAGCAATAGAGTCGGTACAGCCCTGTGTCCAGTGGATGCTGTGCTCCTGTAGCCATCCGAAAATTAAACATGTAGTCTGAGATACTATAGCTGAGGTATTGTAGTTTGGACACTATCCTGAGTAACGTGTTTGGGGGGACCCTGCTTGAGCAGGGATGTTGGACTGGGTGACTTCCAGTGGTCCCTTCCAGTCTCACCCACCCTGTGATTCTATGTGAACTAAATTAAATACGGCAAGTCACCTGGATGCCAGCCATCATCAGTGAAGATATGGTCACCTTCCTTTGGTGACCCCTTTCCTGCTGTGATACAACATACCCAAAACCAGGAGCTGTCACTTTCTGCTTCTGACTGCAGAGCTACCTAGAAGAGTATCCCAGACGAGGCTCCTAGCCTGTAGACAGCTGCATTTAGGTGAGATAAAGTCCATCCAAAATGTAAGGCCTATTAGCTTGGGCATAGTGCCTAATTAATTGGCTGTAGTCCTTTCCTGAGCTAATGCCAGGCTTACATTTGTGCCAGACTAAGTATCTCTTTCCTGAATGCCATTATTGAGAGCTAAGATACCCTTAAAGAAACTAAAGAATTATACTATATGTAAAATGTACTTCATTATAGCATAAGGGTGCAAAATCAGCTGTTAAAATGCATGAAATTATAGATTATCTGTGCTGGTCCTTTCATGTCTTTGTAAAGTTTTTAGTCTTGTAATGCAAACATGCCATGAACAGGCTGGATTTGACATAAAGAGAAACCACAATGGAAATAAACTGACATTTGTAAATCTTCACCAAATGATAAAGATTAGCAAAATATCAAATTAAGTGACAATTAGACAATGCCAGTTAATTGAATATAGATAGTGTCGTGAAGAAAAATGCCTGTTAGTTGTGTAATTGAGTACTGTGTCATTCCTGGGATGGATCAGGAAGTTTTTAGGAAAACATGAAGTACTGAAGTATCAAAACTGTTTGTGAACCAGGGTGAGTTACTAGTTCAGTAACAATTTGTGAAGGGAAAAATGAAAACCACAAAAAATCACCTCCAAAATGAACCCTTTAGATATTTTAGAAACAGTCAGGTTTGGTTTTTCTAGAATTGAAAGTAGTTATTTTACCATTCAATATTTTTCATTATAAAACCATAGCATGCAAATAGATTAAATGAAAAAAATAATCTGTGAAACAAAACTGAAATATTTCAACTGATAAAAAACTTTCTTTTTGTAGATGTAAGATCACATTGTTTACTAATATTGTTCACTTTTCTCAATATTTAGTTAGTCAAGAATTACTGCAGGATGTGAATAGATTGCTAGTCTGGCCCAGCCAGGATGTTCATTTCCATATTTAGATTATTTACATCCCAGTTACACAGACAACTTCAAATTTAGCATTGCCTTTTTTCTTTGTTCCTGTCCTCACAACCTTAATGATGTTCTTATATAACTGAGCTTTGTTGTGTCCCATATCTTAAGTATGTCTTCCCTAACATCACTTAGTTTATTCATTCCCAGTGTGCAAAGCATAGGCAACACCTGAATCGATCAGAGTTTGGGCTTGCATAAAGGCTACCTTACTAGGGTGCCTAAATTATGGCTCCCTTGCAGGTGGCTGCTGAGTCAGTAGTCCTAGAGGAGGTGCCTAATGGCCATGTTTAGATTATGGATAGGGCATAGATGTCTTTGAAATTGGGACAGATTTCTACATCTTTAGAAGCCTTCTAAAGCTCTCCTGGTTCTGCAAGGAACTTAGGCATCCGTTTTAGCGGAACAGGGTTGTGAACTACCAAGAATTCAGATGTAAATTGGATATCTCTGTGCGTCAGGCTTAATTACAACCTCATTTGGGCCTTTTTGCTTGGTGATCTTACACATCCTTCATCTAAATCGTTGTTCCTCACAGGCACGGAATGAATCTTTACAAGTTCAGTATGATAGAGGTAAATCTTTGCTGTTTCCATGTAACAGCCAGAGAATTTGAGGCAGTGACAAATGCAATGAAAAGCACTTAGCTTACAGGGCAGAGGCCGCAAGAATAGCGGGTGCTGGCCCAGACTCACCTTCAAAAGCTTCATTGATTACTCCCGTTGATGCCTCCTCGTCTTCAAGGCAGTGGATGAAGGACAGTGGAGAGTGTCTTATCTCTTGCAGTTTGTCATGAATACAAGAGAAAGTAGGTCTGTTATGAGGTTCTTGGGACCAGCATCTTGTCATTAAATCACATCTGAAAAAAAATTTAAATGCAAACTAAAATGATAATAGAGTCACTCATCTCAACACTTACAATAAAACATCTGGGAAGCAAGTTTGGCCTCAAAATTTTCTGTGTGGTACAGAGATTATCATCATGAGACAAAGAAAAACAAATTAAAGATAAAATTAAAGTCGAGAATAATTACTATAAAATATTTTAATTTTTCAAAGATGGATATTTTTTGAGATTGGAAGCAGATATAGCATTAAACAAAAACATACATTTGCCATGAACATCTACTCTGACTGAAGAAGTCAGGAATACTTTCTAAGAAAGTAGATGAGGAAATTCTCTCGCAGAAAAAAATTTAAAAAAACAAAAAAAGGAAGTGTAAAATCAGAAATTAACCTGAAGTTTTCAACTTATTTAATCCTCCTTCAACACAAGCTACCTCACATTCAGAAGAAGTTCAAAGCAAACCCTTCAGCACATGGGGAGTTAATTTCAAGTTCTACCCCCAGACCAAAACAAATAGGAATAAATTTTCCAAAGGCAAAAATGGTATGAAATTCCTATGGGTGCAGGGATTCCAGCCCATAGCTTGTATAGCACTATCACTACCATTAGTGGAAAATTTACCTCCTGTTTGTCTAAATGATAGGGTTGGTTTTTATTCCTTGCTCAAGGTGAGTTTATGCTACACAAAACCAAATCCTACAAAAGCCAGGGAGAGACATGCTGAAAACCAAAACACAGCCAACACCTGGACATGCTAAGTGTTGGGAGTGGAAAGAGGTCTCAAAACCAGAGAGCAGTCAATGAAAGGCTGGTTCAGGAAGCTGCATCTGGAATGTGGAGCATTTACCTCTAAGCCTTAAGTTCAAACCCTCCCCTGACAAACATCTTCCCAGACCTGCTGCTATGTGATACCAGGCGTTAATCTGTTATGTGAAATGAATTGGCTTGCTCAGATCCTCACTTATCCGTCTTAAAAAGATGACTGCTGTCCTTCACCACAACTGGACATCTTAAAAAGCCCTTAGTGACAGCTGGGAGGAATCACTTGACTTCTGATTTTTCAACAGTATTTTTCATTGAAATATTAGTGTCAAGTGAGAATGTGAGTAGAAAATTTGTTTCAAAGCCACTTTTCATCAACCTGTATTCTTGTGTTTTTCAAATTGAACAGAATAATTATGTTTCCTTCAAAAGGATTCTATGAAATTTTGAAAATCCATTTTAAGAATTTTAAAAGTGGTATTAGCTTCTTAACACTCTGAATCACTTCATCTGCTTACTTTCAGGTGTACTGGTTATTCATGACACTGGAAATATAGAAGAAAAAGGACTGAATAGGTCTCAAAATAAGGTTAAATAACTGGTTTTCCTTCCGATGCCAGCAAAGTGTCTGTCACACTGAATTCCAGCCTTCAATGCTAGAAGCCAAACAATCTTCTTTCTGATCATGCTTGTTGGTCGGATATCCGGGCAAATAAACATGAGTTCAGTTGCTGTGCTTCATCAGGTTCGCACTTGGGCTCTCATGAGCAGAGCCTTGTGGAAGAAACAGCCAGCCACTGACCAAGAAAAAACCAGGAAATGATACAAAGTCATAGACTCGTTTTGGGTTGGAAGGGACCTTCAAGGATCATCTAGTCCAACCCACCAGCCATGTGCAGGGACATCTTCCACTACATCAGGTTGCTCAGAGCCCCACCCAACCTGGCCTTGAACAGCTCCAGGGATGGGATATCCACAGCTTCTCTGGGCAATCTTTTCAGTGTTTCACCACCCTTATTGTAAAATAATTCTTTCTTATATGCAATCTAAATTTACCCTCTTTTCATTTATGAAACAAGAACATAGCAAGTGTGGAATATGAAGTTTTTTGTTTTGTTTCCTATGACAAATCTCTGCCTTTCTAAATAACTATTTTTTATTGGACAATCTGCTTTATAAATCCATTCAGTTTTGCTATGCAATAAGGATATTAACTTCTGCCAAAACTGTAATTCAGTACTGTAATTTTCTCATTTTAATTATATTCCATGTTTTTATTTCCTAAATCAAATTACTTGGTGATTGGCTTAAAATATCAGTACTGGTATTTTTCACTAATTGTTTAATTCCGATAGGCTTTAGGTTTCTAATGACAAAAACTTTCATGCTCTCTCAGAATGTATCTGCATATTTTACATGTACAGCTATTTGTGGCATGTCATTTGGCTTTTGAGGCATGCTGTGACATCCAAAGTTTTAAGTCATATGGCACAAATTTTCATTAGCTCAGAAATGCATGAGTATGAGACCAGTCAAGAGAGAGAAAGATTGCTTAACATGCCAAGATACATGTAAGTGACAGACTGAACATATTCCTATATTTTTGGGAAGCCAAACATGGGCTAGCAAATAATGCATCACTTCAACATGAGAAAGAGACCCAGAGGATTCCCCTACTTCATGGGGAAAGCCTGTCAGGAAGAAATAAAAAATGACAGTTCCAAACACAACATTAGCTAAAGGTTTATGTTAGGTTCAAGAGCTAACCTTTACACTAGATGTGCACATACTAACCCACACTTCACACCTGTGTTTTATCTGGGGTCAACAACCAAATGTCCAACAGAGCTGCTTATGTGGGGCTGGTTAGAATTTGAGAGCCTGGAAAAGCAAAGAACTAATATTCAGTATCTGATATTGGAGGCAGAATGTGAACATTCCTGAAATGTATTATACTGCACAGAAGCTACAGGCATTACCAATTCTTTTCTCACATGAAATGAGAAATACAATTGATGCATGATTTTCTTAGAAAATGAGAAAATTTGTCATGATAAAGAGCCCCTGATTTCACCTGATGCATTCTGTGCAAGGCTGCCTTCTCTCTCACTCTCTTAATCCCTCCAGGGGATCATTGCCAGAAACAAATGGCAAAAAGCTTTTAGTTACCAAACTAAAATTTCTTAACAAAGTCAGTTGCATAAGTTTGCAGAGGACTGAGCATTTCTGAAACTGCAACTTCAAGTCAGCAAATATCCTGATGCTTGTACAAATTCTCCAGACTGTAATCCACAACCTTTGAGGATTTGTTAAATTAGCTCAGTTCAGTCTAAACCTTGGCATTCTCTTGCATGCAAGCCTCATACCCCGTGGCTGTGCCAGATGTGGATCTCTGGCTGCAAATGTATTTACATTCATAGATCTAATTCATGTTTCAATCTATGTATCTCATTTATACATCCCCAAGATCCTTTTTCAATTCTTTAACAAGCTTTACCTAGCCACAGCTCTCTGGGGAAAAGCAGGTGATTAGCTTCTGGAGTAACAACTTATGGAGGCAAGGGGAAGAATTTTTCCCCCTTCCAAATGAAAAAACCAAACAAACAACCCACTTCCTTCATGCTTTTACACCCTAAGTCTTCTGTACCAGCCCTACTTGCACTTGCAGTGTAAGCCTATCACAGATTCCTAAACACTTCTCAGCTGAAGTACTTTGGCCTTTGAACTCTCTTCCTATCAGTGATGGTTTGTTTTGTCAAATGATAATGAGCAAGCCAAAGTGCTGAGGAGACAATTACTGACTGCTGATGTCCTGATGCAGGTTCAAAACCACAAGGAGGGAAGCAGGAATGTCAAGAATCCTGGCATGCCATTAATGACCTAGCAAAGCATCAAAAAGCTGTTTACCTACTGACAGAAGCTGCATGCAGGTGCTGAGTGTTCACCAAATGAGATAAAAGATGGTACAAGAGTCTAAGCTCATCAGCACTTTGGCTTTCAAAAACTACTATTAGGCACTGATCCTACAAGTTACAACAGGCACAGGAGTATGTGAGACCTATCTGCTATGCTAAATTCAAGATCCAGGACCTTACAAATTATTTCAAGCAAAGTTTTCTTGGTTTTTCTGAAGATCAAGTCACTCATTTTAAGGTAATTTATGAGCCTTTGCTTAAGTTTGAATGTCAGACTAGTATGTGCATATAGCTGCCTCCTGCACTTTTTTATTCACAGGACAGATATTGGAAATTTTTTGAGGAAACCTTTCTCAGCAGAAAATATTGCAATTAAAATTTCTTTGGACTTATTTTTTCTGTGACTTCCAGTTCTCCCTCTGTTATTAAAATAAAATTCGAAGCTCTTCAGTTCTTCAGTTCCTCCAAGTGCTAAAGCTTGGTTTGGGGTTTTTCTGTGTTTTTATTGCTAACGTGGTTTTTCAGCTATATCTACATAATGATAAATAATCACCCTCTCCTAAGCTCAGAACATAGGTATTGGTGTAAGATCTATCATGGAAGTACTGGCTTGCCAATCACAGAATTATTCTCAAGTCTTTTCCTCAGCCCTGGGAGTAAGAATTGTTGACTTTCAGTAGCCTATCCTATTTGTAGGACCAGCTGTCATGTGCATTGTTGTGACTGCTTTTGCTGAGTGGGTGATAAAGAAATTGAGACATGAAGCTAGACAATACTGAATGATTGTTAAGCTCATGTTCTGCTTCCTTCTTTATACACCTCTATAATCAGTACAGGTTTGATCCTCTGGATGTATTTATCTTGTTCTGTTAATTGCAAGAATTTTGCAATTAAACTTGAGTTTTGTGCTTAAGACACAAACAGTAATTGAAGTATTTACTTATCCAGCCCAGCTAAAGACTAACCAGAGGTGCAGACTTCCCTTTTCCTGTACTGCTTCAGCTTTTCTTATTGGCTTTTTTGAGCTCTCTCTAGAAAGGGCTTAGTTTATTTTTCACATATGTTCTAATATAAGCCTATTCCTGCATCTACCATTAAGAAAGAGAGTTTTATCCACAGTCACAGGCACATGATGTACAGAGAACAGTAAAATCTTTCTTACAGCCATCTTAACTTCTAACCAGTACCTTCAGGTACTCTCAGCCTGTTCCCACACTACTACCAGATCCATGCCTTAAATTCTTATTCACAGGCTGGTCTACTGGATGAATTAGTAGCACATTGGCCAGTTTTATTGGAAACAAAAGTGGAAGATGTTGGGCTCTTCATGGGCATGACCAACCTTCAAAATGATGACCAACTGGCAAAAAAGCCTCTTGATTCTTATAAATATTATCAACAACATTTAAATAAAATTAACTTACAGGTCATCAGGACAATTGTTTGGAGATTCCAGCCTTCCTCCTGATCGTACATGGTGTAAAACTTCTGTATTGGAGAAACCTGGATATGGCTGTTGACCCAAAGTCAATGTTTCCCACACTAGTATTCCAAAAGCCCTGAGAAACACCATGAAAAAAAAAAAAGATAAAAATTAATAACCATAGCCATCATGAAATCTCCTTATTAACAGTTTGATTGAGTCTAACCTAAGAATAAGACTCAGAAAAATTAGGAGTAAGACTTAATTTGGCTTTGTCCCTAAGCCAGCTTCTGGAATAGCTAAAAAAAATGTGTAGAACTGAGATGCTTCCCCAGACTCACTGAGATGCAGGTCAGAAGACACTGAGTGCCCACATCTTCCCCAAGAAACACTCAGGTTGAGCATGTCCTCATATAAACAAGTGTTCTGAAATCTCTAGAGGTGTGATTTAAAATTGAGAAAGACAAGTTCTTCCAAGTACCACTTGCGGAGCAATTAGCATCTCCTTTGGTTTAGCACAGAGTACTAAACTACTTTCTTAGATAGTGCAAGAGTAGCAGTCAAATAGATAGGTAGAGGCACTGGGGACTTGGACAAGACCTGTGGGCTGAGTATGTGTGGCCACCGAAATCGAAACTTGTGTGAATATCAGGTTTCGTGGACCTGGTTTACTCTGGGTTTTTTTTCCCATGTCTCCCGACAGTGGGTCTCAGCTTCTGCACAATAAACTCAAAGCCACTCAAATACACACTTTTAGCAACCCTCCACAAAAAAAGTGCTGTGACCTTTCCCTGACAATGCTGCAAAGTCTGGTCTTCAAAATAAAGAAGTCACTAGAAGAGTGTGAAACTGTAAGAGCAAAGTATTTGTCTGTTGGAAGGAAATGTCAATAAATCTAATGGAAAACAAAACAGAACAGCATGCAGGCCATCAATTCACTCCTCAATCAACCAAAAACCACACTGTGGGCCTGGTACAACTGTAAAATTATTTGAGGGACACTACTAGTTCCTTCCAGACAAAATCCAAAGAGCTCAAAGCATAAAGTAATATGTCCATGAAATATACTGTCATGGTGTCAAATATTTCTTTAGATCCTTAAAATTTCACTTAGGAGAAACTTTGCCTGAGCTTAAAAATTATTAGAGACGACAATATACAACCCTGTAATTCCTCCCCTAAACCAATATTTTCTTGCTTCAGAATTTAGTATGGTTATTGCCACAGCTTTGTGGCTGCTATAACTCACCAGACATCAGAGCGACTTGTAAAGACACCATCAATAAGGCTTTCAGGAGCCATCCATCTGACAGGGAGTAGACCTTCTCCTCTTTTTCTGTAATAATCATTTTTATAGACATCTCTGGCAAGTCCAAAATCACCAATCTTTACTATCCGGGATGAACGTCCATATTCCTTCTCAGACACAAGGCAGTTGCGAGCAGCCAAGTCCCTGATTTGTAAGGCAGAAAAAAGAGGATGGAGTTAGCATTGCAGGAAAACTCAGGTCTGTAAGTCATCTGGCTCAATATTCTCTTCAGAGCAGTGCCAGTCCCAAGGTTAGATCAAGTAATTTAGGGCTTCAGCTAGTTAAGTTTGGCGTATCTTCAAGACTGGAGATGACACAGCCCTTCTGGACAACCTGTTTCAGTGATGGTTCTGGGATGTTGTGAACAGTATTATCTAATTTCCTTTCCTGTAATTTGTGCCTGTTGCTTCTCATCTTTTCCCTGTACCTCTCTGAGAAAAGTCTGGCTCTATGTTCTCTAAAGCTACCCATTAGGCAGACAAAGACAGTACATGGATCTTCCACTTGTCCTTCTCTCTGTTGCACAGGGTATGATTCTTGCGTAAGGTGCAGTAAGTCCTTGGTTCAGACCTTAGAGCAGCCAACCATTTTGGGAGAGAGCTGTGAGTGATATTTGCCAGCAAAGCATAACCTTAGATTTTACTCCAGTGCTCTCTCCTGTCATGTTACATTGTGACATCTTTCTAGACATTTTTTCCTGGGTAAGATAATGAGTCCCAGTACTGTGGGCAAACCTGGGAAGACTCAGGAAGTATGTTCTGTACCTGTGTATAAAATGCATTTTCTCTAAATAGACACAGCCTTTGCAAACATCCAAACATATATCCAAGAGGTCAGTGACTCTCAGCAAAGGGCTCTGGAGCTACAAGAAACAAAGACAGAAGTTAGCTATTTCTTCCAGCTTTACCAGCTCAGAATGGCATACTCCCCATGCATGACAGCCTTATTGAAATTTATTTCCCCATTTGAAATGTATAGGGTTTTTCCAAAAGAGTTAAAGGACACGTGCAAAATCTCTGTATGTCGATTGAGTGAATGCTATTTTGAAGGGTAAATTGCCAAATCACTGCACTGTAAGGAAGGAGAACACATCCTGTTTGTTTTGCAGCTCAGAATGCCCTAGGACCTTCACAGTTGTGGAAGAAATAGGGCCCTGAAAATTTCCTCCCTCTTTCAGATCAGGTTTGTTTGTTGCTGTATTAATCAGTGTAACATATTTTTCTATAGGAACACGTGTATATACAGTTCAGTAGAATTCAACACTGACTGAAGATTTGATCTGATTATGTAAATGAACTATGCAATTGCTATAATGCTATAGAATTTCATTTTGACCTCACGCCATACCATCAATATTCCTAATCCACACACTAACTGGAGAAAAATTTACTTGAAGTTTTTTATTCTTTATTCTTTTCTTTCCTTCTAAAGAATTTGAGGATAAAGGCACAGGGACAGTGTATTCTTATATGCTTGGACTATGCCTCTCACATTAAGGATACTGTTGTTATCCAAAGACAAAAAAGAACCCCTCTATGATTCCTAATAAAACACACACATGACCACCATTATTTATTACCACTTTCAAAAGGACAGTATATGATTTTCACAGTGAGAAATCAGCAGACATCTCATGACTGAAACCACAATTTTGGTCAGTGATCTAATGCCATTCAATCTTCTTCACAGCATCACTGATTGCAAGGTCAGCCCTGAACACTGAGGCCCCAGGGTGTTAAGGATAAGCCAGGTCAGATCTTGCAAGTAAAGCTGAATATCAGCATGGACTTTTAGAAAGGGAAAAACTGATAAACTTTGGGCAGCTACAGGTTAAAAATATGATTCATATAGTCTTCACCTTTTTCTTTCTGGCTCCTCGTAAATAGCTAAGTAGATCTCCTCCTTCCATCAGCTCCAGTATAAGATACTGAGGTTCATTTAACAGACACACACCAAGTAACTTCAGAATGTGGGGATGATCAAATTTGCTAAACAGAAGGAAACAAGTATAAGATTACATATGAGAAATTCAGCTGGTTGATAGCTAACAGAGTATTTATATTTGCAAGCAATGAATGAGCAGTTTGGTCTTTCCGATCCTGCTTCTATGAACGTGATTCAGTAGCTCTCAGTGCCTGGATTTGCTCACTCATGGGGAGAGTTCAGGGACATCCTTCTAAAACACAGGCTTACACTGTCTTTGACAGGCACTCTAATGCATGCACACATATTAAAAAGCACACTTCATCGTATTTCCAGGAAGCAAAGAAAAGTAGTCAAATGGCAATTTCTTCTTGGAATAAGATGATTCATCACCTGTACATTAAAGGTATCTACATTATTTTAATAGAGTATTTTTACTACTATATTTACAGTAGAATTGCTGATTCAGAGAAATACACAAACGTAAAAGCACATGGTGCAATATATTATTTTCACAGTTCAGCAGGGGAGAGTTTGTCACAGTACATTTGCAGGAGGAACAAAATACATATGAATAATACTTCTAAGTATACTAGCAATTGTTTGTGTGTGTGTCTAAGACAGGGATTACCACAAAGCAATCAGTACTCTCAGTACTACAAGTATTCTTCAAAGAATGAAGAATATTTATTGCCTCTGACAGTGCCTGTGTTTTTTGAAGCACTTCACTTGTGCTAGAAAATGGTTTTCCCCTCTCATGCTGTGTGAAAGCACTTGCACAAGCAGTCAGAGAAACTTGACTCTGTTGGGAGAATTGATGGTGCCCAAAATGCTGTCAAATGCAGCAGTGTAAACAAACAAGAGAGGGACATTTTCCTTCTAATCTCTTTCAATTCACCTAATCTCAGGTGTGGGCAAAGACTCTTGCAAAAAGTGCGATTTAGAATTTGACAGTTCCCCCTGGCCCCTAGCACATACCTCTCAATCAGACAAACTTTGGCACTTTCAGGAACAAAAAGAGGGGAAGGAACACCTGGCACTTTCCTCTGCACCCAGTGCAGTCCTTTCTCCACTGAACTATCATGCCTTACTTCCCAAGGGATGGGCCAGACACAAGAATTTCCTACATGTATTTGCACACAAACGACTCACCAATAACCAACATCAAATGACTTTTTGAAACAGAGGTGACTCAATTTTTCCTTTGCTGCATAGCAGTAAAAAGGAGCAAATAGCTCTGGCTTAACTGAGCCAACATGTATAACATTACAAGCCAAATTTTAATGAACATTCAAAAAGGCAAGCAAAATAAAAGCTGTACTTACATATCTTACAATTTGCATCTTATTTACCTTATCTGTTTGTAAGCACTCATATGCACTTGTTTTTCCTTTCTACCCTTGGTTTCATTTAGAAGACCTTACAGATGTACATAAAGTGAAATAATTAAATCCTACATGATGGAATGAAATAATTCTTTTTTTATATAAAAAAGTGAAATATTCAAATAATATAAAATATGCAGCATTATTATTATTATTATTATTACTATTATTGTTGTTGTTGTTGTTGTTGTTATTAATATTATTTATTATTTATTATTATTATTATTATTGCTGGTTTTGTCATTGCTGCTGGTGGTGCTGGTGTTTTTAATAACTATGGGGATTATATAATACTTAAACTTTTCTATTATCTTCATTTCTGCTTCATTGTATTGGTGTGCCTATGGGCCCATGTCAATATTTACATTTAAATGCAAGAAATTTTCAATTATATAGTCCTCCAGGATCCCTGGGTTTGGATTATTATCTGCAACAAGAATTGAGAGAGCCTCAGAAACTTTAACTATGGGTTAATATAATTTCCCTACTACACAGGAAAAAAGACCTTAACTGTGTTTATGAGTGCTAGGTAGACTGAAGATGGATTATGAGGAGCTTACACACAACTCTTACTCTTTATCATTAATTTGCACTTTAATGATATGGTTAAATTTTGGTTTTAACAAGCCTTTTACCTCATTCAGTTACAGTGTGAAAAGGCAAAAAATGTAAGATATATTTTTTAAGTGTGTAACTACAAAAAATTTTGAATGCTGTGAAAATCAATTTCCAGTTTAATCACACCACATTTTCTGCACAGAAATAAATCCTTCATTTTCAAAAAATTGCTTCTACTTCTGCACACATGAAATAAAAGTCAAAGAAGTGCAAAAGTTCATCTGGAAACTAAACTACACTTTCAGTCTTATAGTACCAGTTGAAAACTTCAGTTGAACTTCTTGTTTCTGGGGACACTCTAGAAAACAAGATTTCCAGCTGAAACACAAACCTTATTATGTGAAATTCTTGCAGTGGTGACAGATGCATAATTTAACACCACCTCAGTAGAAGGGGTATGTGGCAGCACCTAGTGGCACATTTTTAAAAAATATCTTCTGCTGTAAATTACAACTTTAAGGCATCAGTTTGTTCTGATTTGTTTCCTTCAGTAAAATGGGATTAGTTGAATTCTGACCATTGCCTTTAGCAACTAGCTTGGTTTAGGGGAGCAAAGATACTGAAATACGCCAGTACAATCCCAAATAAATCCATGATATGAGCATATTGAACTTGCAGTCTATATCTTAAATTTTGCTTATCAGATTTATAGCTTTAGTTACATGATATTCATCAGTAGTGGTTTACTTGTTTGACAGAAACAAGAACACCCCAAAAATGCCACAATAATCTGTTTAGAGGAAAGTGCTGCTTTCATTCCCCTGGAAAGCCACCACCCTCAGATGATACCAGCTCTAAAGGGTGCCCAGGGACAAAGCTGTCCCTACCTCATTAAGTGTGCCTCCTTCAAGAATTCACTCTTCTCGTGGTCTGTCGCACCCTTCTTCAAAGTCTGCTCAACAGAAAGCAGAACTGTATTAACATTTGGTCATCATCACTGTTACCACATGGTGCTTAAGTAAAACAGTCAGACATAGATGTGGCCTTAAATACACATTATTTTCCAGAAATCACTACAAGGCTGAGCTTTAAAAGATTTGCAAGAAACACTGCAGGGAAATAACCAGATCAGCCCAACACCCATTTCTCAAATAAAATCTCTGAGCCAGATCTCTCTGCCATCCCATTCTGTTGCAAGAGAACAAGTTGTTGTGATTACCTTGACTGCTACTTTGGATTCTCCACTTCCATCTGCCAGGATATCTACTGCAGTCCCTTCATATACCTCTCCAAATGCTCCACTTCCTAACAATTTGTGTAAGTTGAGTTTGTCCCGAGGAAAAGCTGGCAGTGATTCAATCTCTGCTTGAGAAGGAAGAGTGCTACAAAACAGCAATACTAGTCACTTGTTCTCACCTAAGGATGTCTGAAATTCTATCAAAATTCAAATGAAGCTGGTACTATTTGTCTCATCAGGTATATTTAAGGGGAGCTCAGGTGAGGCCTGGATGTTCTGGAAGTTCCTGGAAAACACCAGGTCTTCTTCCTTCCCTGTGCACTTGTGCTTCTTGCCAGAGTGACATGAAGGATGGGCTGGGGGTGATCCAGGCTGGGCTGTCTGCCAGAGGGGCAACATAGCAGGGCATCATTTAGAGCAGACCTACCCTGCAGCAAACATGCAGCTCTTAACTCTACCTTGAGATTTCAGGGATGAGTGCCCTGATGTAAACTGGTCCAGGGAAGACCTCTTCGATGTTTCTGTCCTGAAAATACATTTGCTCTGAGGACATACCGTACAGCATAACAGGCATTGGCTAGTCCCACTGTCTCAGCCATCCCCCTGAGTTGAGCTAGTTCTTTATCTTCCTTGATAAACACTATCTGTCCACGCAAGGCCAGTTTTCTGGATTTCAATCTTTGCTTCCATACTGGAATAGAAAAGGAGACCATTAGGTGTTTCACTCTGAAAGTAATGTCCAGTTTTTATAAGGATACACACAAGTATTAGAGTTCCTTAAGCACTCCTGTGCTCTCCCTGCAGGTTATCAACAGCAAGAAATGCCTGAGGATGGAGTAAAATTCTATCCTGTCCTTCATATAATATGATGATTTTGTCCTTCAAAAATAGAATAAGCCATCTCTAGGGCCTCAAAGAATGAGAATGTACAAATTCCTCCCAGCTCCCATCCTAGGGAGGGAGCATTTCCCTAAATGTGGAGGCCAATCATTTTCCACCATCTGAACTGCCTTTCACTGAGGCTTGGCAAACCAAGGGTAAACAAAAAACTCAATCACATACCAAAACCAAATAGCATGACCACAGCCAAACACAGCACAACAACTCCAACCACAGAAGCAATGGCAATGACGGTGCCCATGGACATCATATTATCTGTTAAAGGAAAAAGGAAATTTGTTTAATTACTGTGTATGCATGCAATGTCAATCCCATGGAGCGGAGCACACCTGCGAGAACCCTTAAACTCCCTGCTATGTAAAAGTCAAAAGTCAAAGAACTGCACAAAGTTCTCTTGTGGGCTCTATGTGGATGTGTATTTAGTCAGACTAAACCTTCTCCCCCAGACTTTGGTCATTCCTGTGACCTAATGTGTATGCAGAAATAGAAAATGCTGAACTTTTTCACTACTCAAGGTGGGATTTCCCAGAGCACCTACAAAGTGTAAGTCTAACATTCTGTCTGAAGGCAAGAAGTAATTCTGATATCTTTACTCAATGTGTGAGCTTGCCTTTTATCAAGAATCACATAATAAAGCAGGGTGGCAGAGCCAAGGAGACAAAGTGCTATAAATGAGTGGAAGCACTTTTCAGACCCACTGTTCTGAGCAAAAGAGCCTGGATGAGCACTAGCAGCAGGGGTCACCATATGAACATCACCACTTATTACCTATTAGGGACATTAGTTTACCTTTGCAGGAATATTGTTATTAAAATAGCCAGTCTCTGTTCCTAAATTGATATGACTACTTAGAATACCAAAAGAAAAGGACTAACAAAATACAGAAGTACAAGACATACCTTCACGCAAAATTATATCCATGCTAATGTCACTATATTCACCAAGTCCCAGCACATTTGCAGCTGCTGCTCTGAACTGGAAAGTTCCTTCTAAGTTCTTGGCCTTCCATGTGCAAATACTGCCACAGGAGCCATTGTAAACCACTTTCCATGTGGATTTCACATCGCTGCTGTTGCCAGACTGTTTCCTGCAGCATGCACAGCATGACACAGGAATGTCATTAATGCCACGAGGGCAGTTTACTGCTTCACCCCCAGCCCATTCTTTGCTTCAGTTTCATGGTTTTCACAGCATTTCTCTGCCTGCATAAAAGCTCAGTCTGGTCGTGGGATTCTGGCTACAGAGAAGAAAATTGTGCCATGCCATTTCAGCAGTGCTAGGAACCAAACATCTTTATCTTGGCATTGGAAATTAAACACTAGAACACTTTAGACACAAAAACCTGTTCAGTATATGCCTGATTCACCTGTTACAGTATATGCCTCACAGGCAAGATTTCAAAACGTTCTTATTTAGCTTTCTGACAAAAAAAATTATATTTTTCTACTGTGCTAGAGCTTTTTGCCCTTCCAGACCCAGAGTAATTCAGTGTCTCTTGTGCATCAGGTTTCACAAGCTAAATAGGAAGCGAGTCATTGGCAATGAAGATACCATTCTTTAGCTAGTCACTTTCCCATAGTATCTGCTGACTGCTGGGTGTATTTCTTCCTTTCCCCATTGGACTGAGATTGATTGCTCACAATAAATTCAGAGCTGATTATTCACCAACCAAAAGAAGACCACTTACCTAAACTTGAAAGGCCATACCTGAAATATCATTTCGTGTCACACAACACCATAATACATCATGTGAAATGACCTTCATGAGCAAGTCACTCATTCTCCCAACACACTTTAATGAAGAAAAAAGGCCAAACACTTCTAAATCAGAAAGACATGGGAAAACTCATGCCCTTGGTGTGTACATGTTGCCACTAGAGCTGTATGAAAAACAGAGGTTGCTTAAAAGGGCTAGAATGCTGTGCAACTGACCTAACATTTTTCTGCCTGGTGTGAAGAAATTCAGTCAAAACCATCAGCCTGTGTACATTCAAACTGCAAGAGAAAAGCTAACTGCATTAAAAGACCACCTCAGTGATGCATTATGATTCCAGAGATGAATAAGAAGCTGGAGCCTGGAGAGCACAGCAGCTAATGCACAGCCCTGGCACAGACCTTTTCTCACCCATCTGCAGCAAGTCAGGTACAGATTGTTTCCTGGCATATCAAAATTATTGTTTTCTTAGAGCATGCGTGTCAGTGCTCCTGCATGCTCACAGAGCTGTAGGAAGCTTACAGCACCAGGAAAATATGTCTGGGTGAAAACTTATATAGGTAGAGCATTTCCAGCTCAGAGTGATGTCAGTCCTTAGCTTTCATAAGCACAGAGAAAGAAATAATGGCTGAGTTTAGAAAACTGCTTCCATCCACCAGTAATGACTTCAAACAATCACTGGAATATCTCAGAAGATGGATTCTCCTAATTTTAAAAGAATGCATTAATGAAAATTTGCACTAACTGCTTTAAAGAAATCTCTCCAGAGTCATGGTCAAAAACTTAGAAGTTCAAAGTCACTGCCCACAGCAATACACTAGCAATATACTCTAAGCTGCCCAATCAGCCCTTCCAATGCCAGTGCAGCAATCAGAGTGACCTGGCACTCTAGTGTGACATCAATAGCCCAGGCAATTGGTATTTGATGACAGAGCACTTAAAAAATTATACAGTCATCTTACATGAGTGCAAATACTTTATTTCTGGCAATATTACAACACCTTTTTTATGTCCTCTGAATACGAATATATTTGTACATATACTTTAGCCAAAAATACATACTACGTATAACTTGAGATTTGTGATTTGAAATTATCTCTAAATCTTCTAATTCACTGACATAGATCCAAATATATAATTGTTTTTCAAGATTGCTCCGAAAATGTTAGCATTTATTTTCCTTCTGTGTTTTCTAGAATTTCTGGAAATTATAGGTACTTAGTATATCTAAGAAAGAGATTTCAATGGGAAGGGCCTTTTGCATCATATACATTTTGTTTTTCCCATCAGAGCCAACATGAAAAGCCCTGCACACCCAGATTTGTTCTGGGCTGCTACCTGTGGGAAGAGTGCCTTATGTTTACCTGCTCTCTAAGATGTAGTAAGTCAGTTTGCTTCCATTGTCATCAGCCTTTTCCCACTGTAGAGAGTTTTTGGAGTCTTCGGCTCTTTTAGGAACTCCTGGCTTACTGGGAACACCAGCTTAAGTCAAACAAGGGAAGAAACAGAACCCTTAAAATGTGTTTGTAGCATGACAAAAGGGCCAACAGGCACAGAGAAAAGTCTGATGTGCACGAGGGTGTTTAGACATACTAAAGGAAGGAGGATCTATATTAATAGTCCTTATAGAAAATTAATCCTTAGCCTTCTCTTTTTGATGGATAAATTCTAAAATTTTTACTCACATACAGCCTTTCACCAGTAATGAGTTCACCTGCATTATAAGCATTTCATTTTAGCTCCCCTTACTCTTTCCTCTGCTCCACTTGGAAATGCATCTAATTTCTTCCCCCCTATTACTTCTGAAGGTATGGAATTGTGATATTCATTTTTCAAACAAACAGAATTATTGGGTCTTAGTATAAGAAAATTCCCTGCTAAATTTTTGAAAATATTATGTTTAATATTCACATCCTGCAAAAAATCTTAAAATCTTGTTAACCTGTGTAAAGTGCTTACCTGTAGTTTTAAAGCTTGTTGAAGAGGAAGTGCTTTTCACTCCTGTAACATAAACTACTGTTACTCTTACAAAGTAGTTGGTCCAAGGCTGAGTTCCTGTGAGGTTGCACTTGTAAATAAGATTTCCTATGCATGTAGCATTCACAGGAGAAAACCAGTCACTTTTTGTTGGCCACTAGAGAAATAAAATATCATTATGGTCAACTTTCTTGCTCTGCTGAAAGTGTGTCACAGTTCTATTCCTGGGTAGATTAACTACTTTACCACCTCTTAATATCATAGTGGAAACATGACGCAGGTGCTCTTTCAACTATGGGACTTTGTCCTCTCAGTGACCAAGGACACAAACCCTAATTTTCTTCTTTGTTTTCAGGAATCCTACAAGTCTTGGCAGTAACAAAGAACAGATTAAGTGCCTGCTTTACACAGCCAAAAGGAGTCTTCCCCTTATATTTCTGGATCATTGTGCCCGTGAGTTCAGCTTGCCATGATGCAATTGAAAGGAGGTGGCTTAGGGGAATTGTGATGTGACATTTATTTTAAGGCAGCAAAATCCTTGGTGTAGGTCTATTGAATCTGATTCTCTATAGTAAAGAATCTGCATGATCTAGTTTAGGACATGACTTTTTCTGCATCCAGTGGTTCAGCTGTTGAAGTCAGAAGTTTCCATGCATGCTGCTCTCACTGCAGCGCTTACTTCTTACTCCTTGGACCTCGTGTTTTCTGTGGCATCAAAAACTAGGTTGTAGCTAATATTTGTTGCTGAAAACCCTTTTCTTCTTTTTCTTATGTGAGACAGACATAGGATTTGCAACTGCAATCCCAGATGGGGCAGGTCAGTGTGGAAACAGGGATAGGACTGCTGAAACAGGAGACTCAGAAGGAATTCTGGTGAGGTCATCCAGGATGTCCTTTGGCACTATGGAGTACTAAATGCTACAGCTGCACTCCTCCTTGTTCCTGGCAAATGCTGACTCCATCCTGCCCCTGCTGAGCAGCTAAGACTGACATCACCGTGCCCAAATTATCCACTGAGACTCTTCATGTACATCCTGCCACCCACCCTGTCCTGTTTACCAGGCCAGAGTAGGTTAAATTTTCTCTGATCTGAAGAAAATCCATACCCCAAACCTTAGAGGAATTTTTACCTTATGCAGCTCAAACCAGAAGCTGGTTTCACTGATGTGCAGAGGAGCTCTCCATTCTAGCTGGAAGCTGGTATTTCTGGGGACTATGTTGATAGGTGCAGCTGGAGTCTCAAAAGTTTTTGCAATGACAGGGACACTTTCAGAAAACCAGTTCTCATCAGGATGAAAAGCAAGAACCTAGGAAGGCAATGGATCAACTGTACAATACCAGAGCAGTTGGAAAGGCAGCTTTGCTTTTGCAACACCAAGTTTGGAAGATCAATGTTTCAAATTACAGTATTCAGGCAATAGAGATTAAGGTGTAGAAAGATTTTGCACCTTATAGCTGCAGGGTTATATACCTTCAGGCTGAAAGTTCCTGTCCAGGAATACCCTTCCACAGAGACTCTCCTTAGTTTCTCATCTCAGATTTCTACCAAGTCCCTTCTCTTTCTAGATCTTTCTTAAATGCCACAGACTCTTACACAGACATGCAGATGTCACATCACATATTAGGCAGTGTTTTAGAACCACAGAAACACAAAGTCAATAGGTGCCTTAGCACATTGCTTTTCACTAAGCCACAGGCAAATATGATCTGTTAGGTATGCATACTTGGATACATACATACAGGTATTTAGGTATGTGTGTGTATACATATTACCCATGATATTATCCAAATCATTAACAAAAGCAAAAAATCAAATTAGGACCTACAGATACCCTCCTGCCATCATCTGAATGTTCTCCCAACGGTGTAAATCACTCTATTTGTGATACCCAGAGCATATTCTGCAGACAACATGTTTACTTGGTTACTTTTGAGAATGCCACTCTGATCATGGATCTGCTGTCCAGACACATAATTTATTATTTTTTAAGCCTTCATCTGTAAAGGGAGAAGCAGTGCATTTTGTTCTTACGAATCCACATTGCATACTTTCATTTGTCTGCTTTGCAGAAGAGAAGTCTAAAGATTTGCAGGTTGAACAAACCAGTAAAACTACTTGCAATTATACCTTGAATGAATTATTTGTTCCAGACTGGAGCCCACTGACAGACCAGGCAAGCATCCCATTTGAAAATTCACTTTTTCGTAAAGGTGTCGCTGGGACAGGAGGCAGTAAATTGACAGAGATTTGATAGCGGATGGATTCAAGAGGTCCATTTGGCTTCAGAGGTTCACTCCAAGATATGTTGATGGTGGTGTCAGACAAAACTAATGTTTTAATGGTGTTAACTGCCTCTGGGACTTAAACAGAAAGAAAAATTAATCTCCCTTTTAGAGTAGTCAAGGAATGTCACCAAGGAAAGAAAAGAAGGGTGTCGGTGTATTACTATGATTCATTCACAGAACTGAAACTCTACACATGTAAAACTCATATTCTGGTATAGTCAGTCAGCTGTGGACAAGTTCAAAATATTTTGAGGGACTTTTAGTATCTTCTTGGCTATCCTAATACGCAAGCAGACAAAAAAACCCCAAAAACTGAACAACAACAAGAAAACAGCTGCTGCCCCATACCTCTACATTTACAGTCATATCACTGAATTCCTGCTCTTTCTTAGTTTCCTAATCAGGGTCTCAGATGTGAGTTTAATATCGTGCTTACTTGAATATGAACACACCAAAAAAAAAAATTCCTGTGCACTATTCCAACTGGAAAGTCTTTTCTTGAACAGAAAATTATGAGGGAAGAAAACCCAAAACTAAGCATTATTTCCCATCATTTAAAATTTTTCTCAGAAATAGAGTCTGGCTGAGCTGTGTAAGGAAGAAATTGGTTTGCTGGTCAGATGTTCATACCAGCTGGTTAATCATTAATTGTTCTGGAAAAGTCAATCCTTCCTTTGAAGCATTAAGATAATGGACTTTGTAATGGTATATGGCAGGGTCCTACTCTGAATAAAAAATTCTTTATTTCCTATTAAGCTGTCCAGAGAGGTAAAAAGTTAACAAGTATTTAACACTATTTATGTTCCCAACATATCAAAATTATGAGTCCATATGTTTTAATTCATATCCTAGTAGCAAGACTACAGATTATTTAATGAAATATACAGAAACTAGACTAGGAAAGGACAAATTTCTTATTTGTCTAGCTAAAACATATGTGGAGAAAGAGTGACACTCTGTGGCAAGAGCAATACATTGTCTTCCTCTTTTTTTCATTCCCTCTATCTTGCTATCTGATGGAAAGCATAAATTATTCCAAGCTTCTTTCACTTCATTAGAGAATTGAGAAAAAGCCATTGAGGGAATTCACACAGCTTCAGAGGTGTTAAATAGTGTACACACTTCAAGAGGCTCTAGCAGCATCTGATTACAATTTAAACTGGCAGTTACATTCATGAAATTGCAAACATAAGTGTCAGGACACATATACCTTCTATTTACAGCTGGCTGGAAGTTTTTCCACAAATTGTGTAAAGCTCTGAATGCTGATACAAATATCTATTCAAAATACTCAGTGTTTGTAGGCTGGGGTGAGGTGAGGGTTTTTTGTTGGTTTGGTTTGCTTTTTGTCTAAGACTTGATTTTCATCCAGATTTTTCATTTTGTCCCAACTAGAGAAACCTATTCTGAGTTTCATGTTTCATTTTAACATGAGACTAAAAAATTCCATTTGAGTGAAGCAATCCAGTCTCCCATTTCGTACTCTACCTTTATGTTTCATCACAGAAAGGGTGTACATTGCTGCAGGATATCACAGTTTACCATACAAAAAAGTAACTGTGTCAATTCTTTCCACATCCCAATAGTATTTAATATTATTCAATCAATGTGTCACACAAATTTTATACTACAGATGTGGAATCCCATGCAAAGAATTGAAATCTATTCATAGAAGGCTAGAATGGTTGGGTAGTTTTGGGTTTTTTGATTGTTCGTTTTTCTCCACAGACTGCATAGGAAGGTTGAATCATCAAGATTGGAAGAGACCTTTCAGATCATTAAATACAACTGTCAACCAAAGCTACCTCTGTGACCCCTAAACCACTAAACTACATCACCCAACACCAGGTGCCTCAAAACACCTCCAGGGTTGGTGAATCCACCACCTCCCTGGGAAACTTATTCCAGTGCCTGACCACCTGAACAGTGTAAACATTTTTTTGATGTCTAATCTGAATCTCCCATCTCAGATAAAGGCCACTGCCTCCAGTCCTCTCACTGCAGGCATGGTAGAAGTGACCAGTATTCTCACAATATTCAGAGATCCAGATAGGAAGGGAGCCTATTTGCTTTATGGTGCAGATGCTAAGGGATCTGACTGTTAAGAGAAAAATACCCAGCATAGTTGAACTAGAAACTCTCAAAGTATAGCATGTCTGGATTCCATGAGAAGGGTGGCAATATGCCTGCACCTCTTGTTTCACTTCCATTTGAAAGATAAAAAGTTCACCTTAAAAAGAGGGTTTTTAAGGGAAATAATGTGACTCCTCCCAGTATAAAAAAAAACAGGGAATGATCTGCGCATAAGAGAAGGCACTGGCGGCTCTCAGGCGATGCTCTCCTCTGGACAATGGTGGCAAAAAGAGACTGATTATTCTATGAATGAGCCTTTAAAGAAATCTTTAAAGAGTGCATCCCTAAGGAAAGGAAAAGGGAAATCGGGACTCCTGGAGTGTACTTGTTGACAGGTATTCTGGATAAAATGTTTTCTTGAGCACTGTTGATCACTAGGGGAAAGAGACACTGAGGAAAGTAAGAAAAACGCAGTGGTGGCTGTCTGTACTTCAATTCCAGTTATTCCATCAACTTCTGAAGCAGCCAAAATCCAAGGAGAGGTAAAAAGAGGTGAAGGAAAACCTTAGGAGTCCTGCTGTGGCTCCCTCACTGCATGTCACAGCAATATCCACATGCGCAGCTGTGCAGCCTGCATGGCTCTGTGCCAGCCACAGCCAGCCCTGATGCAGCTGGGCTAAGGGAGCCAAGGGCCAGAGGCTGCTGTGCCTCTCAGTTTCACTCCCTTTCCCTCTTTCAAAAAAAGAACTGCTCCAACTCTGCAGGACAAGACCCAGGCAAGAAAACTAATGAAGATGGAGGCTACAGCATTCCCACATCCCAGTGAGTTCAAAACCAAGTATTCCTACGTAGCACCTTCCCAGTCTTTCAGCAAAACACAGATATGCTGTCATGTAGACTTGGCTGTAATTCTGGCTCTCTGACTTAGGAATTAAGAGAGGTGCCTGATGGCTTTGGAAGTGAAGAATTTATGTAGATCAAGGTGACGCTGGCTGGTGACACCAGGAACAACAGAGCAAAACTGACGCAAGAGAAGAGCGAGCACTACGTACACTACGGGAAATAGCTAGCTCTTGTAATGGCTTTCTGTGTTTTCAGAAAGGGAGTTCAGCAGAAGCACTGAGAAAGTTATCTGAAGAGGAGCACAAAGGCAGCTCCGCATAAAGACAAGTGTGCATGTACAAAATTACACATGCAAAACAAGAAAAAGTGCTGAACAAGGTAGTTCTATTGGGTTGGGCTGCAATACATGCAAAAGCATAGCATGCACCTTTTGTGTTATCCTTTTCCTTCTGGAAGACATCAAGAGCTTCAAGGAGGCTGGCACAGTAGCTGCCCCACAGCTGCAAACAGGTAGAGTGAAGCAGGGAATGAGTAGAAGCATCTTCCTGCCCTAATTGAGGTATTTACAAGCATGGGAGGCATCTAGCTCAGACTGTACTATTCTCAAAGAACAAGGACTGAAAGGGCACATCAAAATTCTTGAAATCAACTGAAAATGAGCTGTTTTCATTCAGATCAGGCCAAAAGTGAAAATGAAGCGTTGTCTTTTGAGCCTGGTTCACAACAAAACAAATCTGTATTACCCTTAGAAAGAGCAATCATGAGAGTGACATCAAACCAAGGGAAAAAATCTTAACACTGAACGAATACATAACACAGATATTTAAACATACATAACCACACCTACATTCAAATACAACTTACTTAAAGATGTGGTGCAAGGCAGAAACTGCAACTGTTTAGCCATTTTTAACCATAATTTATTTTTCCTCAGGAAGCAAATAAGCTAAAGTATTAAAGAATATATACAAATATATTGAATGAATCTTTCAAATTCATCAAGTCTTCTTGCCAAAACCTTGCGAAGATCTACCCAGCTTATATTTTAAACAGACTATTTGTCCACTTTCTGACTTACAACCCAAACTTGCATACACCTTTCTCTAGCTGAGATGAGAATTCTGTTCAAATTCAAAATAAAATATGAAACAAACCTCCATAGAGAGTTGTGCCAACTGTGCCTTCTCCCACAGGCAGCACTTCCTCATCTGAATAGTAGTTTTTCACTGCAACTTGTATGGCATAACTTGAAAATGGCTGTAAGTTCTCTAAGACAGCAATAGGACCCTGATATTCCTGTAAGTCAAAACCAGATAATAAATATGCCTTCTTAGAAAAGAGAGTCATATGTCAACCCAATCATCTGTCAATGAAATGTGTGTTAAAAAAGTAATACACTAGTGGTTTTGCATTGTAATACACTCTAGTGTTTAAAAAAAGTATGTTAGAATCACAGTTTCAGTAATAGGTCCCTACAGAAAAGAAAGCACATACCAAAAAAACAAGACAAAAAGTAGGGGGGTTCTTGCACAAAGGAAAATTAAGAAATCTACCACTTACCAAATACCATAGAGAAAGGACAATTACTGTTGGGATGTAGAAATGGAAAAACTCACTGACAGAAAGCTACAGAATGGTTCATTAAATCACTAGAAGTGAAATCACATTCCCTGTTTATAGATGATATCCCATGCATTTCTGTGTGAAGTAGCCATACCAATGTTTTTTGCTGTGGAGCAGACAAACACTGTCTTGAGTTCCTGCAGAGGTTTGTCATTTGTCTGGAAAATACCAGGTACGTCGGTGTAGGCTGGGATATGCCAGGGCAGAGCTGCTGTGGTGTGAAAGATGGCAAGCTTAATGTAAAACTGGTGTTAGTCACAGCAAGGATAGTAGGTTTCTCAGTGTCTGGCAAGAGAAACAGGCATCTTTTATCTAGGAAAGACATCAAAAGGTTAAAAATTAAAATTGTGACTGGACCAATCCAAACTTGCATGGGATTCTACCACCATTCATATGAGAAAGCATAAGTACAAATTATTCTTTCTGCTCTTACAAAAAGAAACAGAAAAAAATTCCACCTTTATTTGATTACTTTCATGGACACAGAAATAGTGGTACTCAGAGAAACTCTTATTTATCTTTAACAAGATAAAACTTTTTATTAAAGTATTTAGGTTCTTGTTGAAGTAAAAGATGCAGTTTTTACAATTTGCTACATTTTGTAGAAGATGTAGCAAATTACAGTTTCTGTGTTGTCAGGGCAGTACATACAGATGAGCCCAAACTTGCCTGTTACAGGAAAGACATATGCTGCATAGACATTGCCTTTCTCTAGCAATTAAATGTTATCTGTTTTTTTCTCCCAAACAGCTTTCCATATGTAATGTAACAGCAGATAATGAGGCACAAATTTGGGAGGTAGAAAAGGAGTCTGGAGAAAATTCCTCATCACTTGATGTACTTTCAAAAGCAAAATAAAAATAAATTAAATTGACTTCCTGCTAAGAAGGAAGAAATTTAGGCATGTGCACAGGGAAGGAGGTACAAGGACCAGATCTTGCCCTTCGGCCACAACAACTGACCTCATAGTTAAGATATTTTCTCCCAAAGTGAGCAACCCTGCCATTGCTACAAAAGTCAGGTTCATGCATATTCCTCCAAATACATTTGCAGCTGTCAATGTAAATTAGAAAATCTCCGTGAGGATCTCTGGATAGAAATAAACCATTTGGACTGAAATTTGGTTCTTCCCTTTCTGCACCAGCCAAGCCTGGAGCTCTTGCAGGAAAGCCTGTCCCTGGGGATAGGGATTGGCACATTCTGTACCAGGGCCAAACCAGGCTCCTACACCAAAGCCAAGCCCACACAGATCTCATGAGAACAAACATGCCCAGAGTGCTGGCAAGAATAGCCTGAGCATTGGTCAGAGCAGTCACAGGCAGGCATGACTGTACCAGCTACTCAAAAGAATGTGAATTTTTTTTTATTCCAAAGAGGTTCATCTTGTTAAAATATTCATTTGTATATTTGCCAGGTTTTTTATGCAAAATTGGAGTTCAATAATTATTTTGAATATATTCATCATGCTAGTAGGTGTTCTAAACCTCTGCATTTACAAAGATAATCCCTATATGTACCATGAATCCTAATTTTCTATTAAAACTAATGTTTTATTCATTTCATCATCATTCTACAATAGTTTGTTTAAAACATAAGGAGTTCTAAGTGAAGCCTGGGTCTACTATAATGGAACCTGTAGTTGTCTCTTGGGTACTTCATTATAAATCACTTTAATAAGCAGAGTTCTTATTTCTTTATCTTTGGAAGGACAGACCTTTGTTTTAGTTTTGAACAAACTCAGAAATCTGTGTCACAACAGGTATCACTATCAAACTCTTGCTACAACACTGGAACATGTTAGCTCTTTTTCTGTGCTGTAACGTGCACCTCCTTTTCTAAATCTCCATGCCTGACACTACTTTGAAAATAGGCATAGTTTGGCATTAACAAACAGGGGAAATGTTCATCATGACCTTCCATTGTATCCAACACAAGGCCAGTCCTTATAGTCATCCTTTTTAAAATGTTCAAATGTTTTTCTCTAGCAGGTACCTGAATCCATGAAGCATACTTTATGTAAATACACATCTGCAACTTAAATACATGCTCTGATAGAAACTGGTTACATTCACAAAACAACCCAAATCCACTCTACCTGGATATGATTGTGCTGCTGAGCTGTAAGCTAAGATTTTCAGTGTGTGGTTTGTTCTCTTGTGAAGAAACTGTCTTCTGCTTTCTTTATTTGCTAGCCAAATTTCAGTGTATTCCTTTGTTTCAACAGTCCAGTATATAAATTTCTTATCTGCAGTCAAGCTGCCAATTTTATTACCTGTGGGAAAACATTGGATTAATAAGTTTTATAGTCATCCCTGATGAGATGATTTTACAAGAGCAGATGGGTGCTTGTATTCAGAGTGACTCAATATAGCCATCTTGGCCATACCATATCCTCAATGACCTCCCCTTGAGAAGAGATTTCTGATATTTTCCAGCGGGTCTCATGAAGCTGAGACACTGCTATTCCTGTTTACAGGTGTAGATTTTAAGGTGTTTAATTACCCATAATGATGAGAACTGCTATTCAATTAAAAAACAAAAGAAATAAAACATGAAAGCAAGAGCTGTCTAAAGAAACTTTTATCTTTTTTCCAAGATAAAAACCACCATGATCTGCCTGCCATCTCTCAGGAACAACTACGATGACTCATCTGGTAACAGAGCAGCTTTACCAGCACACCTCCGAAACTGAGCTGAAAACTGAGCAACGAAGAGCGTTATTATCACAAGAAGTGAAACATGGATAACTTGTCCTACAAGACCCTACCCGTGTAAAGTACCTTCCCCACATGACGAAGTCTGCAATGTCATTTTCAGGCATAAGTTCCTGCTGTATCTTTTCATTGAGATAAACTGCAATAGGTGTAGCTAATACAAAACCCTAGCAAAATACTGTTAATATTCTAAGTGCAATCTATTGACAAGCAGTGCTTGAGGCCGTAGATTTCTTTCACATCTTACTAGAAAACACATTTGCATCAGTAAATATCTTCACACTGCTCTTTTTCCTAGTTTGTATGAACGGGGTACACAGCTGGAAAGACAGAACACAAACATTTTGTCCATACTGACTACCGATGAATCAGTTGTGTAAACCAAGTGCTTCATGAATGCTATTTTCTGACATGAATGTTGTTTGAAGTAAGAGACAGCAAGAATCACAAACTACCTAGAAAAATAAAAGACACTCAGACCTTGAATACTTAGTATTTTGATAGTTCTCCAGCAGTGGCAACCATCTACATCGGAGGACCATATTTCATCTCTTCCTCTGATGAAAAGCAGCTGGGGATTTTTGGAGTCAGACACATCTATACTCATAGGTCTTCCTAGCTCTGCTTCTGTGACGTTACAGGTGCAGTAGTTCCTCGTCTGTTTTTCTACCAAGCCATGTCCCAAGATGTGGTGCACGGTTTTGTTCAGAATATCATAATAAAACATACAGCTGCCATTGTCAAACTCTTCCATCCAGTACAAGCGGCTATCAAAGAAAATGCATTGTTTTCAGTAGGAAAAGTTCAACCTAACCAATCTAAATGCAAATTCTGGATAAAATAGTTACTGTAAAGAATTCTTTTCTGGTGCTGACCTTCATTTGCATTACTCATGTAGAAGAACCTATCAGTATTTAAGCATAATTTGAACTCTTTACTCAAACAAAGACATCTTTTTGAAATTAGATATGTCCAAGCTCAACTAGCAGTATTGAAGTGGCACTATATCCAAAACTTTCTGAGAATTACATAATGCCAAAACTCATCCACTATAAAAAGTCCTTTTTGGTCCTTAAGAGTTCAAGTTTTAATGAAAATCATGTCTAAAATTTGCTTTTAAAAAAGTTATTAGCAGTATGTGCCTTACCTTAAGAAAGGATATGATAAGAGAGATGATACAGTTGAATTACTTCTGCTGAGCTGCTGGTTCAAGGCTTTTAGAGATTTTTTCTTGAGCTCAAGATCAATAAAAAATATTTGAGTCTCATTCTGTGGTGTTTTCAGGGCAACAAAGAGATGTCTTGCAATCCAGTCAACTGTGATGGCTGTGACATTGTGAAGATGCACATCTTTGAAAAACTTAAGAAAAAAAAATTAAAAGGACAGAATTTTCCAACCTGATGTTAAGACATTATGAAAACCAATCTGTTTCTGAAAGAAAAATGTCTACTTGGGAAGTAGAAGTCAAAATACAAAGATGTGTCATGGATTGGCAATATCTTTAGATAAATCAAAACTATTGTTTCACAAATATCAATTGTTGCTTCCATATTCTTGAAATTAGAATGATGTAAATAAAATAAAATTAAATTAAATGTGATACAAAATACATATTTCTTGTATTTACTGGTATGAATTTTAAACTGAACATCTGATAAAAATATCAAGAAAGCAGATGTCAGTAAATGATTTCTGATTAATAGGACAACTTTAACAATAGCATACACTGGTCATTTTTACTTTTTCAAAAACACAGTTGGCCATAAAATAATGGAAATAATGGTCACATAATGATAATTTTCCTAGATTCTCTCACGTAAGGGAGTGAACAAAGGAATACCTGAAACATTGAAGCATTCTGTATATTCAGAATAAAAAGAGAATCTTCAGTGATATGGTATGCTTTGTCATCATTAGCAGTATAACAGATGTCCTTTACATTAGTCTTGGCTGAAAGTTCCCATATGGTATGACCACTGTCTATGTCAGTAAGAAACAACTTGCTGGCAGAAATAGTTATTAGAATTGGGATAGGAAAAAGATCTGGAAGGAAAAGGGCACAGAACAATTAACAAAAAAAAACTCATCCTAGATAAACAGAGTCATTCATAAGGAAAGCAAGTATGAGATACAAATAAACAATGGGTCTGAACTTATTATATTTGGTTGCATGCCACAGTAAATAAATAAAGTAATGAGATGCCCTCTCGTCATCACAGCGAAACTACTGAGATATTTTCAGTGGCATTGTGAATGCTTACCTAACAAATTTAAGCACAGTAAAACAGATTTGCTCATTTAATTACCTTTAACAGCCAAACTAGAAATATATTATGATCTCTAGCAGGATACAGATTACAGGTGAAAACCTACTGTTCCTTGCTACCCTGGACTTGTATAGAAAAGCTAATTTAGCATAGTTTTGAGGAAAGGTTTGAAATTCCCAAAATTTAGTCTAATGATAAGGAATGTGTTAATCTTTGGTATCAGAGGATGTAACCATTTCTTCCTTTGCGTCTGCTGCATGTTACATAAAATGTTGGAGGCTGTTTATTAGATTGTCAAATTCTTGTACTGTCATTTTCACCAGCTATTGCACACAAACCATGAGATGGCAACTAAATCATCCATACCTGATGAATTCCTCTCTGCCATATCAGACAAAGGTCCTGGACCTACAGAGGTGAAGGCCTGCACCTGTGGGACAGGAGATTGATATTTATGTTAAGTAACAGCATAAATGACTGCATTTGAGAGCCTGTAGAGTCAACAGAGACAAAACCCCTGTCTGACTTATGTCATCTAGGAACATAAGTGTGTGATCTGTTCGACATAAGGCTGTGTTGGTCAGTTCAAAGGCTACATTCAAGTTGAGACCGAGGCTATGAAGAGAACTTTAAGCAGTCGCCCAGAGATTGACAATCCATGCTGCATCTAACAGTTAGAGCTAAAAGGACTCCAGACAGTCTTTTTGTTTCCTTTCCCAGCCTGGAACAATTCCTACTATTTGTTGATCCTGCAACCAACATGGTGTTCTCTCTTATTAGTATCTGGTCTGTTACATGCTCTAATGCTTTTAACTTGTCTTTTAAGCACACATTCTGTCTGTTCCAAAACATTTATACCAATGAATATATGACTCCTTGACAAGTTTTGAACTGGAAGTCTCTTTCCATGGAAGTCACATGAGTCCTTGAATTTCACAAACTGTGGCTCTGTTCAAAAGGCCTGTCACTCTCCACCAGATCAGGTGAATCTGTGTTCAACTTGAAGTTTCTAGCAATGGCTCGGGGAAACCTCTGGAAAAGTTTTGGGCTTCACCATTAAGTGAACAACATGATACACAGAGAGGTTAAGCCAGGTATCCATAGGTGAGTCAGCAAATCAGCAGTTCTACAAACAGAAACCACAAGCTCTTGCCCCAAGCCAAAAAACATCTCCCAGGCAAACACATCAGACTGCACAGATAACGTCTACCATCTAGCATGAGACAAGCTTAGTCATTTTTCATACCTGAAACCTTACTGTGAGGCTGGGAAGCACATCCTTGAGGGAAAACTGCATCTGGGTGGGTATAACATTGCTTTCAATCCACTCCATGAAAGTGCTGGCAGTGCTGGTCTGATTCACTATCTGATAGCAAACCCTGAACTGCATTAATATTCCATTATCCCTTTCAGGTCTGTCCCACCTGAACTCCACAAGGACTTTCCC
Source organism: Anomalospiza imberbis (assembly GCF_031753505.1). Lineage (NCBI taxonomy): Eukaryota > Metazoa > Chordata > Aves > Passeriformes > Viduidae > Anomalospiza > Anomalospiza imberbis. The sequence continues at coordinate 49,313,936 of NC_089683.1, forward strand.
ATCACTTCCATGTAGGTTATTTTGTAACACATATATTCTAGGGTTCCTAGGGGCTGAAGGAACTGTATAAAAAATAAAGATAAAATACACAGAACAAAATACTCCTCTTAAAACACAAACCCTACCTCATAACTAATTCTACAGAAGATTATCTAAAACTTAATGGTTATTCCTTTCTGTTTTTCATTGATGTGAAGCTATCTGATTTTAACTTGCCTAGACAAAAGAAAGAGCAGTATAAACAGGAAAAAAAAATGCACTCCTGCACTGAGATTGGGACATATTTATTTAGCCAAGTCCTGTATGTAACTATGGGGCTGTAAAAATTTTTACAACACAGAGCATATTCTATCCCCTCCACTATTCACTTCAAAATCTACTGCATCTCACAAGCTTTCTCAGTGCTTCAGTCACTCAACACTGTATTTTAGCTAACTTAATTTTGATATGCAAAAGAACAAAAATAAACACTGAAGCAAGAGTAAAATGCGCATAACATCTTTTAAAAATCTACTAAGTGGTTAAGATATTGCATACAGCCTTTCATGTTCATTGTAATGAATACAGTTTCTTTTTCTTGCTCATAGTCACAGGTACATGCTGGATATATTGTCCTGCATTTTCTGTTCTGAATTCAATTACTTCAATTGTCTGCATTTATGTATGCAATAGATGATTGCCAAAGATACTCAGGAACATGTCCTTGCAACTCTGCCTGCAGCTAACTAGCTCTGAAAGCTGCTCATCCTTCACCAGGGTTTCACTTGCTAACATTGAGCTGCTCCCAGTACCCATTACACATGAGGAATAGGATGCAAAATTTTAGTAGTACCTCCTTCAGGGGCTCGAAGGGATACAGATGTCATTGGTGCCTTGCCCCAGTATGTGTACGGAGTGACAGTAAAATCAAAGAGTGCAAATGGTTCCAACCAATCCACTCGGTAGGATGGCACTGTCAGATTATGGGGTTGAAGGCATCCTTCACTCTCCAGAGACTGGAAATGAAATTAAACAGAACAAAATAAAGCAAGACATTTTTCCTGCTCAAAAGGCCTTCAGTTTTCTAAAATTCCCTCACCAAACTGGTCACCTAAATCAAAACACAGCTTCTCTTCCTGTGAGTGATCATTGTTTCACCAGCTCCTGTGGCATTGTAGTGATGGGTAGTGATGTGCCAGCAATCTACCCTTTGAATTTAAAGTAAAGCTTGCCAAATGCACTAAAGAGAGGATGAAGGCTAGATTTCACATTCAAGAACAGTCTGTCCCACTGTCATCTCAGGGGACACTTCTTTCTCTGAGTTACTGTGAGAGGCTTTCTCACAAATTTTTGATCACTGTGATCTCCTTGCCTGGCTATTCACATCCCAGCCAGTAGCCCAGAGACACTGCTGACTGCAGTGGTGGAGAAACTGGACAACTTGCACTGTGTTCGCAAATTAGTTTGGTTCTTGACCAATTTGTAAATGCCAGAGAAGAAACAAACTACATTTCTTTTTAAAAATAGTTGTATCAGCAAGTAGATGCAGTAATACATGTAGATTATAGGGAGGGATTGCATCAGTATCCTCACTTGTAGAGCTTTTGATCCCACGCAGTAAAAGACAGTTGCCCATTCCACCTTTGTGGAGGGACTCCAAGTGATGTGGAAACTTGTGGAATTTCCTTTAATTCTGAAAGAAGACTCTGGCACTGAATCTGGAATCACTTTTGGCATAGAAGAAAAATTTCCTGTCCATAAACAGAAGAAATAAAAATAATCTAAGGAATGTGACGAATCGGTGGCCTATTCAAATGTGTCTTAGAACATGAAAGTAAATCCTGTAAGCCAACATTAAATAGAAACAATAAATAACAACAACACATATTATTTTTATCCATACATATACCATCAGCTTTTATAATTGCATATTATCCTGATATATGTATCAGGTGATATATATGTATATACATATATCAGGTGTATCCTGATATATTTATTAATAAGTTATTAATATATTTATTAATAAGTTGCTGTTGTCCTTATCTTTTGTCAAATGCCTAAAGAATTTCAAGAATGAAGAATTTCAGGCTGACAGTGAATGCCTTTATTGAGGAGTTTAGATAAAGAAAATATTGTACCTGGCAAAGGTTTAAGTGATGCCTGAACAAGGGTAAAGGCTGTAAACTGTGCTGGTTGTGAGAAGGGAATGCTAAGGCTCTGATTGACTTCCTGGACTGTAATGAACTGAAGACTATTAATCCAGAACAGACGACCACTGTAGTATTCCAGTGCACCCTGAGATATTTCTGAAGTACTCCATGCTGCAAATTCTGTGATGATGGCATTACTACAACTGTGGAAACACATATGAAATTAGGAAACTGAAAGCCTACATGTAGAGGGAACAGATTTGTGCAACTTTTGACATATTGTTAAGTTTCTTATAATTCAAGTTCTTAATACTTATAATTCAAATTCTAAAATGTAGGAGGCGGGAAGTCAAATCAAAAATTTTTCTTTAAGCTCTTTAAAGCACAACACTTTTCAGAATATGAGGCATTGCAGAAAGAACAAAAAGACCTTCATTCCCTTTATTTCACTGGAAAACAAGTATAAAATGGTTTAAAAGTCTGCTGCATAGATGCAGAAAAATGAGTATTTTGAAAAATCAGCCCACCTTCTCTCAGCAATTCCACTGAAACAGTGAAGTCTACCTCAGAACACGAGAGTCATTCTACTTCACTGCAACAGGAACCCAGATTTATTTGACCCTGCTAGTTTCCTTCCATTATTTACTCAGATCTATTAATATTTTTCTTCACTGGGATCACTGGTGATTTAATCTGCATTGTATATTGTTTGTCAAAACTTACAGACCTTTTTAGGTCCCAATTTACCTTGGTAAGAGATAAAATATGTGGTAAGAGGCATCATTTTGCCATCTCAGAAATGCTTAGACACATGCCATCCAAAACAAATTTGGAAAAGCTTTGACACACCATCAGGTCCATTAGGATGGATCACTTGTAATCTCTGTATTCTGGCATGCCAGGGACCATGATTTATGGCTACCAATTGGTTCACAATGGAGCTGTATGTTCCAGCTAAAACTAATCAACATATTTTGATTCTTTAAGTGTTTACATTAATCATAGCAAGTCTATCTAAAGCCAGTCTAGAAAATTCATCTGATTCCACACAAAGCCAGCCTGCAACATTATGGGCACATGTAAATACAGATGCTGCTCAATTAAGTTTAAGCAGTTTAATCTGATGCTTGAAAAAAATTAATATAATCACATTCTCCACATGGAAGGGAGCAAAAACATAGTTTCACAAACTACTATGCATTATACACTTCGCACTTGGAGAAAAACCATTTTTCTCAAGGCTTTAGTATATAACCAAGCTAACCCAAAAACATTGTTATGTTTTGTCTTATTGAATTTTGCCTTTCTGGAGTTATGCAGCCATTTCACGTTCAGGATGATCAAGAGGAAAGCCTGCTGAGTACTGTTTGCTCAGGTGAGAAAGTGGTGTCAGTTCAAGTCCTGAGATTCGTGAAGGATGAGCCAGTTATAGAGCTCCAGGCACTTGGAAACTGTCAAGTGCTGTAAATGCCAAGAAAAAGTAGACAATAAGCAGCAATTTTTTCCTAAAGCTAAGTCTAAAAATTGGTAAGCATGATCTCAGTTCGTTGAGGTTCCATACCTTCTTTGTCTCACTGTAAAACTGTGTTACCAACCACCACAACATATGGTTTGCCATCAGCTAGCCATGATCATTAGCTCTTCTTTTTGTTTGTTGTTAAATTAGTAAATAGTGTGCCCAGCACTGGACAACATTTTTTTCTTAAAGAGTATTATAAAAACTAGAAAATACAGACTTTCTTAACTCTGCTATACATTTACTTACCCTTCTTTGCAGAGAGAAGCTCTGTATAGGTTTAGACATAGACTATCTTGCACAAGCCAGTAAAGAAAACCATAGGTGAGATCCAAAGCTACACCAACCACCTAAGAAAAAGCAGTCCAAACAGCAATTTAAACACATCTTCACTTCTGAGATAAGCACCCTTAGGCATAACAGTTGTCTAGACAACACCATGAGTAGCTCTTTATTGGCAAAAATAGCATTACTACCATGAATGTTTATTCTAACACAAAAAGAGATAGCACTAGAAAATATTCAGGTCTTTGGTGGACACCTATTTATAGCAGCTGATGATTTTCTAGATCACATTTTTTTAACACCTGTCACAGCGTTCATCCCTGGAGTGTCTGAATACCTCAGATATGATGGCAATAACATATCAAGTGCTTAGTGGAACTACCTATCAAAATCTCCAAAATACTTCTGGTATTTTAACATACTTTGTCTGAAACAGGTGGGTGATATCAAGTCCGAAAGTCAGAATCACCTTTTGAAAAAAGTATTTCAGGTCTTTTGTCTTTGCTTTCCAGCTTTGATTTAGTACATAAACAGTTAAAACATTGCATTACTTATGGAAAATAGATGCAAAATTTTAATTCATTTATTTGATTAAGCAGAAATTTTGAATATTTAAATTTTTGTAAATAATTTATTTTTAAACAAAGCAAGGGAGGAAATCAAACAATCTTCCTGTTCATTGCTTCAGTGTTTCATCTTCCTTTAAGGGAGGTGAAAGATTTGTTGCATCTTTTTAATAGGACTAATATTCAAAATAGATTTCTCTTGTTTCTGCAGTAAACAACAGATTCAATACCATATGCAACAGTAATAAAAATCAGACATTTAATAATCTGTTCTGTGAATAAAAAATAATTTGCTTCCATAAGTTAGTCTGCTAAATGTTATCAAGTTTAGTCTATTTTATATCATTAGCACAGCTAGCAAGTTGTTTGGGGCCTCTCTGAACATGTTTTCCAGCAGCTCTCAAACTTTACATGCAAACACTAGTCATAACTATTCTTTTATAAGCTTAAATTTCCATTAGGTATGTAAGTGGAACAGCCTTTTTTTCCGTAACTCTTCATTAATAAACTGCAGAAGATGATGACAGGAAAGCAAATGCTATATCACTTAGATGTCTGTTGCTCCTTATGCAATCACATTCTTGACATATTTCTGTTGACATTGTATGTCAGAAAATCAAGGTTTGAATGATTGCTCCTGTAGGTTGTCCTGTTAAAAATATCTCACAGTGTGTATGTGCCCAAGTGTATATTTAGTCAGCCGTGCTATATTTTATCCCATTTACCTATTCTCCCTCCCATGTTCCACACCAAAAGACATCTTCTTGAATTTATGTTGCTTTTTTGAACATTTGGGTCCTTCTTACTTGCCCCATTTTTTTTCTGCTGCTATTACATTTTCCTATAGACGTGTGCATCTTCTTTATCCTGACCCCTGTACCATCATTATTAAAAGGCAAATAAATATTTGTACTATTCATTTTCTGGAGTTAGGCAGCCATTTAACACCTCCCTTCTCTGATGCTTCAAAAATAGGTAAGCACTTCCCAGCTCATGAGAGGTACTAGTGTCTGGGCACGAAATGTATTTGTGATGGTGCAATGTAACTGAACATCATGAGATGCAGGATAAACTTAGCTATTTGAAATACCCTTTGACTAAAAATATTGAAACCACACCTAAAGGATCCTGGCCCCACTTCCATATAATGCACTTTTCTGCTCCCTTATAAAACTACTTTAGTTCTAGTCATATTGTAAGGTGTAAACAAATTACTATGAGCTTTGGAAATTCTATGCCAGATTCTAAGTTGGAATAAATCAGAGTAGCTCTGCTCAAATCAATCAAGCTCTGCCAATACACCCCAACTGAGCTAAACAACTGATCAGAAAATAAAATAAAAGGATTTCATTTTTAGTTCCTGCCAAAGAAATTAGACTTTCAAAGCTCTGCCTTTGTATTTGTTTAGGAAACCTGCCATTTTACAGTAGGCTCTTCTATTCCTATTCCTAGCATTCAGATTTCAAGCTAAAATGAATTACAGCTACAAACTACTGAAGATCCAGCTGAACAGCAATTCTTTATTAGGAAAACAGATGGTGGATAACAGTAAGAACCACTTATATGGAGAATATACTTTAACTGTTGGATAACAGCAATTAACTATTACATCTGTGTTTTAATACTGAAGTAAGACATGTTCTTTTCAGCTAAAGGACTTCATTGTGCAAGGAAAATATATATTAGTACTTGTGCAAACATATATTTGCCTCTTGATATTGAGACAATAACAACAACCTCAACAATTCCACCATTAAAGAACGTTGTGCTGTCCTTTTTTTTTCTGATAGTTTTATTCTGAGATTTATTTTCATAAAGAAATACCTGCCAGCTACAACTGGTCACTCCTCAATCTAGACATTTTACTTGGCTTTTTGCCTATGTGCATCGCAGCAGGAGGCTGAGTGCAGAAGTCAGTGCATAGATTAGGGCAGCAGAGAAGCAGGAGAGGAGATGTTTGCTTGTAGGAGGTGTGAATAAGTGAATGGTTGAAGGGTGGTATCACTGACATAGAGAAAGGTGCAGAAAAAAAAATGACAGGACCAGACAAGCAGTCCTACTGCTGCCAAGGTTCCTGAAAGCAAGAACAAGAAATTTGAGGTTAGCATGAGGCAATCCAGAGAAGCAAGTAGAGAATCAAAAGAGAAGGGTAACAAAGTTGAGGTTTGCCACTTAGAATAAACTGGAACATGTTGGTCCTTTGCCACAGATCATCCAGAAGATATGTCCAAGTCCAAGTGTGACGCTGTGCTTGGACAAAATATATCTTTCCATGGAGACAGTCCACACCAGCCAGCTTCCACAGAGAGGTAGGGAGGCTAGTACTGGAAGATAGATTGGTCCTTTGCAGCACAGACCTTTCTCTCATGTACAAAAGTTTTACAGTTCTTGCGTATTCAAGATTACAAGTGTAGTAGGTGGAACACCAGAACCTGCCTTCCTTCTTCCCAAGCCCTCATGAAAGTAAAACACTTGTGAGATTAGCTGGCCTTTTGGAATATTAATTCCCTTTCATGGACTAAACCAGGCCTAGATTTTTTTTGTAGTCAGAGAAACACCAATTTTTTTCTTTCGGGAACAGAAAATTAAATGTTCTGGGGAATGATACAAAGCTAAGAGAGATAGACCTCTAAAACTGGAAACGATCTCTAATGGACAACCTGGCTTCAGGTTAAATGGGAGTAAATTTGTAGGACAGGTAGAATAAAAACAAAGGCTGTGTTTTAATGGAAGGATGGAAGAGAGGGAGGAATATGCTAAGATCGTGACAGATCTTTTCATGAGAATACTCAGTCTCAGAGCTCTTCCATTGTGTAGGCAACACCAAATTCCACCTACCAAGAATGATGTCAAATCTCACATGGTGGCAGAGGCAGGATGGATTTGGAAAAGATCACAGTGATCTATGAGAAAACAGCAGTGAACCAAGTTTTTAAGAGATCTGATAGGACATCAGAGAGGGGCGAATGTTGAAGAAAAGCAGCTGAGAGGTCAGCAGAGATATGGAGATTTTCTGGGCAGGCCTCAGAGCATAATAAAATGTCTCCAGGTAGGAAAAGGGAGCTAATGCGCTTCCACGTACTACAGGATCTTTGGTGAGCTATTGGTGGAAATAGCATCTCTATTTTCCCTCTCCTTTCTTCTTCTGTATGCGACCCATTCTCCACTCTAATACAACTAAAACAACAATGTTCCATCCCTTTTTTCCCCCTGTGCTGCCCAGTGTCTTTACTCACTCTTGCAAAAAGCCCCCTTCTCCCTGAGGAGCTGCTCTGCTCAGCACCAGCCTCTCCACAGCCCTCTGGAGCTCCTCATGAGCTTTGCACTCTTGCTTTGCTCTCTGGGGCAAAGCAAGAGTGGCCAAGCTGGGACCAGGCCTGTGTCTGCCTTGGGCAAGGGATAAAGAGAGGACAGGGAAGGGAAGGGGTGGACTGGGGAAGGAGAGCCTTGACAATCCTCAGGATGTTGAACATGCTGCTCCTGCCGCCACATGAGGGACAGGATCAGGCAGGATGGAGACTGCTGGTGGCAGATGTGGCACCTTCGCCAGCACTGTGGCAGCAGCAGCAGCAAGCTGTGCCAGGCTGCAGCAGGGACAGATGCCATTCCCCCTCTCTCATCACCACGGCTAAAGCCTGTTTCTATAACAGCATTTCTGCAGCCTCAAATGCAACCCTGGCAAGTGCTAAGCCTCAAAAGTGGCCCTGTCAGGTCCTGTAAGATGGGGAACATCAAGAAAGAGGCAGGATGCTATGAAGCTCTGGATCCATATTTTGATGTGAAAGCCAGAAGTGACCATTAGACTTAAATAATTTGGAAAAAAAAGAACCTTTCACAATTGGGAAGGAGCAGCATTACAACCACAATTTTGACAGCTATGAACACTGACTATATTCAAGAGACCTAAATACTAAAACACACACCACCCCTCCACCCCATCTCTCACAGAAAGAAAGAAAAGTAAAAATCAGTCACCTGTTTACCAGAAAACGGTAGCTGCTCTTGTAACATGAGATACTCCTCTCCATTCAATCTTGTGCTCTCCACTGAATACATCGTGGCCCAGTACAAATAGCCATTTACTGAATCCACAACTAGGTCCTTCACTGGGAACACAACATGAGCTACAATATCTATATGGCCTCCCCATAGTGATTTTCTGTAGATCTAGGGACAAAAGAATTTACTTTGGCATCACATCTACATCATAAGCTATGATCAGCTGAGTGCACATTAGTGACTTTTCCACAGCTGTTTATCAAAATACTGTGCAAGCCTTCAGCTTTCAAAGCCAAAACCTTTTGCATTCAAAGTAAAAGGATGAAGAATAATTCAAAATTATTAGTTCATTTTTGCCAGAAAGTAACAAAAGAAAAACGCTGAAATAGCTTTTTCCCTTCACTTTCCCAGTTTTGGCAGCCTTCTGTCTGACAGAACTTCTCACCCACTTCATATTCACTATTCACAAGTGTGAATGAGGGTGCAAAGCAGTGTGAAATCTGGCCTCCTAGCTCCAGTTTTTAAAACAGCTTCTGACTTTGCACTTACAAGAAATGAAAGGCATAATTTGACAGCACTGCATAAATTAGCACTACAATTTTGAAGTCAGATACCTTTTAAATAATTCACATGTCAGTGTTCCTGATATGAGAGTGTACAAAGTGCAATTGTAATTATTTTTTAACTGCAGTGATCTGCAAAATATCACAGAGCAGAGGTCAACCTTGAAAATCTCTGTGTAAACAAATAGTGCCAAATTTGATTAAAATAAAGTCCATCTACTTCTTGGCTGAGATCAACAGGGCAGCATCCATTTTCACTATCTTCATTTATTTTCACGATGTTGAATCCAACAAAACTGTTGATAGCATGTTTGACTTGCCTGTTTTGCACCTGGTGAATTCAGTATTCTGCATTATTGAATGTTAGTGAATATTTTACATCAAACTTTTGTATAACTGTGGAAAATCACTTAAGGAAAGAAAGGCCTCCTTGTTTTACACTATAATAGCAAAGGTCCAAATGTATCTCAGGTTGCAAGAAGTAGGGATTATTTTCCCAAATACTGCCTTACAGTCTTTATTGTTGACTTAAGGATTTTTTTTTCTTTTAAGAAATGGAGCTATACCCACCGTATTTGCTTTGCCAGCCCAATACAAGCATTGACCCAACCAATCAAAGGCCAACATCCTCGCATTTCTAACGTCAGATACATAAGTGTTCTCATTGGTACCCTTTCTTTTGTTCAATGTCCAGGTCTGAACTTCCCCCATGGAATTAATCCAATAAAGAGTGTTGTTATACCAATCGAGGTCTTGAAGAAAGAAAAAAGATGTTAAACATTACACAAACCATTGTTTTAAAGAATAAAAAGCTTTCAGACACTTCAGCTTTTTAAAAATCAATACAAATGCACAGTTAGGCTCAGCTAATGTGAAGGTAGATGCTTCATTATAAGAAATAATGTACATGTGTTTTACATATATAGCTCTGATTATTATAAATGTATGACATATGCTGGGATGCAGGAGACAGACTTATTTAGTTCAGAGGGTTGATTTAAGCTTTGCTGTAATTGTGGTAATGTCAGAAGGGTTTCACCAAGGATTAATTTGACTCATAAATAGAAGAAAGGGGATGAACCCAAAGGGTTGGCTCAGTGAAGCTGCTGTACTACGCTGCATGCCATTCAAGTCTAGAGAACTCTTATCTTTCAGTCCTGTTGGTGAAATTTATGGAGAGCTAATAAATGCCAAAAAGCCTGTAGCAGCAGCAAGCAATTTGTTTAGTATGTACCTGAAACATTTCTTATATGAGGATAGAGGAGTTCTCCTTGCCTGTAGCTATCCAGTCGCTGCTTCCAGAGACCCTCAGGCCCCACAGCCAATATATATGGTTCTTCTTCAGCTACAAAGGAAGAAAACTGCAGTTGTGCACACCAACAAGCAATTTAAGTATAATATTTGTACTTCAATAGCAGCGGTTCCTGTTTCTGGAAAGTTACAAAAGCACCTTTAAAACTGTCCCTGTCCTAAGGAATAAAGGACAAAGAAGAAATGCATGAAAATATCATAATTTGAGAAATTCAGAGATTCTGGGCAGCTTCAGATCCAGAACAATAAGGCAATTTGGAATCCTATTAGATGCTGAAAAAACACTGTGGGTTTGGACCTGTCCTTACCAAAGTCAGCTAAAAGTCACCCCTAAGCCAGTCCAGCACTTTAAACTCGAAGCTATTTTCCCCTCAGACTTAGGTTAATTTAGGTGAACAAGGCTTCAAAAAACATTCCAAAGACATGGAAATCTCAGACATTTTGCACACATCCATTTCCCCTGATTATCTATGCTCAAACCAAGGATTTTCAGCAATTGGTGAGCTGCACTTTTCCATGAATTGTTTTGACCCTCAGGGCATTGCACAAACCACTTCATCATAGAAAGTTCCTTACAGAGCAATAAAAAGGGATAACACCCCTTTTACCATATCACACAATATTTTTGATAGAGTATTTGCATTAGAAAAATGTAGATAAGTACTAATGTTAATGCATTTTTAATATTCAATATCATTATTCTAGTTTGAAAATCTTACTGCTTTAAATAAAAGCAAATTTACTTATCCTGTGTTCTTTAATATTGCTAAGAAAAACCTTTTGGTGCCCCTTATTTTGCAGTCTTTTCCCAAAGTGTGGGCCTCACTAGGTGGAAAGATTTATACACGCTTAGTTCTCCATTTTCCTGTGTGACAAAGCAATTCTCACCTTCTTCTAAAGTTGTACCTCTAAATGACTCTGACCATGGCCCTGCACCAGCAGGAGACACAGCTCTGATTGACACCTCATATGCTGTGAAGCTGGCCAGCCCCTTCACTATAAGCCTTGTGTTACTAATATTTGAGACAACCCATTCCTCCTCAAATGGGTGCTGAGGTGACACTTTCACATCGTAGGTCCAGTTCTGCCAAGCAGATAAACCTGTGTGAAGCAAATAATCGTGTTAGCAAAGAGTAAATGGTTGTAACTGGTGATATACATCCTTTGAGAAAGATGTATATTGAAGACTCCTTTCAAAAATGCCAATACCAGTGGAATTAGGAAAGGGATACATTAAAAATTTACACTCGTCCCCTCTGGCCCCATGCTTCAATCCTCCATGAAGAATGAAATTAGAACAAAACTTTTCCCTGGCCAGGTGATTTTCTGCTATTCAAAACACATGCACAGAGGGTAGAAACCATAGCATAGTCACTGATCAAAAGTCATTACATCTTTGCCATGCCTTGTGATACCAGTACCCAGTATTACTGCTACTCCATAACATACTTAAGATCAAGCTTTACTTAAAATCCTTGCAGGATGCATATGAGTTGCCAACACAAACTCATGTTAATTTAGACAATTTAGCTCTTTTACTGGCAAGTTATGGGCTAAATTTTTGAAACAGGGGTAATTCCATAACTTCCATCAGGATCTGCTATTGAAGTCACTAAAGTCCAAATCAAGAAAGGGGAAGGCAGAAAATTACTTCTCTAGAAAGAAAAGAAGTGGGCCTTCAGGGAGAATCAGCTGAACTTACTGGTTCCAATGGTGTGTTCAGGTGGTCTCCAGCTGATCACAGCTCGGTCCAATCCAAATAGAGTCGTGACAAGACGAGGAGCAGTTGGTAAAGGAAAAGGCTGAGTTGATGGCTCATAGAAAACCAAGTTGCCAATGCCAAAGTACTCTGGGTACACCAAATTGCAGTCCACAATGTATTCATTGAAGCTAGAACTTCCCACTGGAGAGACCTCCTCATGGAAAACTGTCGAGCCATCTGTGACTGTAAATATGTTATCCTTATAAACGAAGCTCTCCATGTCATTAAATGGCACGTGTGATCGCAGCGTGTGAAACTCTGAGCCATCAAGAAAACCTGACACAAAGGCCTGTTCTGTTTTGTTGAAGAAAATGAGTCTCTTAGATTGGAAGTTGATCATGAAGGTTCTCAGAGCATTGGCTCTCACCACCAGCAAAGCTGCGGAGGCAGTGCCAGGAAGGAGTGGAAGGTTTGCTCTGTATATGCCATCCTCCAGGAGACAGAAGATATAACTGGCCATAGAGCAAAATGAACCCAAGTAAATACAGTGCAAGAAGTCTGTAGAGCCACAAATATTTTAGCAGCTAAGACATGTGCCTGTCTTTATGCACAATAGAAAAATGCTTTTGGCATTATTAATATATATATGCTGGGAAAGTAGACACATCAGTTTTTAGTTTCTGGGAATTTACATAGCAGATTATTGGAGAATATTCTTCTATAATACCTTAAATGCTAAGCATGAACATTTAAAATTCATAGAGTTTCATATTCATAATGGCATGAAATTTCTGAAACTCATATTTCTGTATTGGAAAAGCTTTATCTCTTCTACTAACGCCCTAAAGAAGAAAATGCATGAAACAATACTGCATGACACCTCTCTTGCTCCAATTGTTATATAGTTTGTTATTTGTTACCAATTGCACTTTTGTTTTGTTAACTTAAGTCCTTGAAACAGGAACCTAGATGACTAATGAAGTGGAGAAAATTAGAGAGGAGCTTTATAGCACCTTTGGCACCAAGTGCTCAAAGGAGTTCACTTACCCATTATAGGGATCAGCTATAACCTTCCTAGGGGACGTCACATAAAGAGGAGTGATGTCTTCAGCTACCGTGCAGTTCTCTAAGTGGCAGACATGTATCTGGGGAATGAGAAGAAAAACGGGTGATGCATTCATAGGGTGTTTGCTAATGAGTGGATAAGCTGACCTGAGATACCTTCAGGGGATCAAGAGAGTCAAACACCTCTCTCACAGTCCTAGGTCCTTCTGGGCTCCTGAGTGTTCAGTCAGCCAAGTATAAACCTTGTACACAAAGCCATGACAGCTTACCCTGAAGCTGTCAGTCATACCTCTAAGCTGGAGGGAAAATCGTATATCCAACTGCCTATACTCAGTTTGGAGGGTACAGGCAAACTGTACTTTGAAAATTATCTGGCAGGGAAGGGAAATGCTTTTGTGATCCTGGAAGCAATAGCTTGGAATTCAGACATCTCTGCCATCAGTCTGTTCATCTACAGTTCAGATACAGATTTGTATCTTTTCATCACTACTGCTTTTCCTGCTCCCTGTTCCCTGTGCAGTAGGCAAAAGATCAAATATGGCAAGAGGATTAAAAAAATAAAAATCCCCCACTAACCATTAGTGGGCAGGTTTCTAGTCTTTTGTACATTAGAGGATTACATGGGTACATGCAAACTCTGACCATTAGTGTAACTGATGCTTTATGAGTTGGAAAACCAGTACAGGGTTAATCTCCATTTTTACTTCAAATTTAAGCAGTAGTAATCTGAGCTGTTCCTATTGGATGAAACACTTAATATATTTTGTCAATTATGACAGATAGTAAAATCACTGTCTAGTTATCTGACCACCTTCCTGAGGCAGAGTAGGACATGAACAGAGTAGATGGGTAACCAAGAGAAACAGTGTGCCAATACTGGGTATAAGAAGGGTGTGAAGTCAGTTTAAATTAAATTGACTTTAAATTAAAACCAAAACACTTATGTCCTAAGGAGAAAAATAAGGCAAGGAGACAGAGTTCCACGTAGGGTGTTTACTTTAAATGTGCCCTGATAGTCAAACCTTTCTTCTTTTTTAAATTACTAAATACGTGAATATTAAAGTTATATTAAAATCTTTTGTAATTATATTTTGTGCATACATATCTATACATAAATAATATTTTTCCATGTAAAATGAATTATGTAATGGTACAAATCAAGCAAGAAAATAATTAAGCACTAGAGCATTACCTTTTCATTCATGACAAAGTATATCCTGTGGTAAAGCCAGTCTACTGAGATGGACACAATATTCCCCCAGCCAGCATAAAAGAGCATTAGGTCAGATACATCAGACATATTTGCAACGCCTTTCACCCAGATAGAATTCCCTTCAGAAAAATAGACAACTTGCTGATAAATATTCACAGAAATACCTAAAAATAGAAAGATATGTGCACACATATAAGAAAGGTTTCCATTTTTCAGTCAGTTTTTCTCCTTGCCTTAAAATATGTATTTTTCAGTCTGCAATCCACCATTATTATCATCATCATCAGAGTAAAGCTAACTGTTTTTTCTCATCACTTCTAGTCTTCTTTCAGATAACAAGGAAACATTCCCATTTGCTATGTAAGTGACATTATTATAGAGAATTACCCTTCAGAAAGGTAATCAGACAAAGAGAGGACATGTAATATGCAAACTGTCACTGATTGCCCCTCTACAGGTCAAACAGCTGCAGCTGGCATCTCCTCACAAAGGACCATTCACTCTAGAATTCAAACTTGAGATAATCTGTGCCACCTCTGCACTGTCAAAGGCTATTTAGACAGGGGCAACATTCTTTCTCTGGAGCCTTTGTGGCTCTGAGAAATTTGGTAGATAAACTCAGATTTCCACATTGTCACCAAGGACCAGTGTAGATAAGAAACATTGGAGTGGTGAGTCATTTAAGATAACATGCTTATCTGGTGACTTTGGCTGCTAAATGCCTCATTAGTATGCCAACACACTGGCCCTATCTTTTAGCACTCAGCAGTATTTTATTCAGAAGTTTGAACTACTTCATTTCCCCATATTCATGTTGAAAAAAGGTAGATATTAATCACAGGGAAACGTGGATTCATCTTACCTCAATTTAGATACCTGCAGTGTAAAAAATGAACCAGCTGCCTAGATACAGTTAAGAAACAGTTGCGCTGGGGAGAACCATTTATCGCTTCCTAATGCCTGTCACTTCAAATACGTCAAATCATGTCTTGAAAGTTCCTATTTCTCCTGCTAGACTATAAAGGGAGACTAGATACTGTCTCAAGCTATGTGAGGTGCATTCTATCCTTGGTGTAAAGAGGTCTTAGTTACACTTGATAGAAAAGGAGAGAGCCCAATCCGATTTTACCTGTGATGTTGTGGTGCATAGTACCATCTGGCAAGCACTGAGCTGCTTCGAGGAAATGTCCTGTGTATCTCTTCCTTAAAGACTCTTTTCTGGAGAGGAAGACCCATGCTCCTTTTTCCTTAACTAGCAGAGAAATTCAGAATTTAGATGACCATAGCACGTTGCTAACTCAGATAAGATACATCATTAATAGACATGCATGTGCATGTGTACCCAAATTACATATGTCTGTACGTATGAATGTATTACATTACCAGTGACAGACCAAAACTTAAACTCTTTGAGTGTTGAAAGTATATGGAATTATTCATCATTACAGTTGATTCTGGCTCCTCACACAGGGTGAGAACAGGCCATGTGAATTTTATACCATCATTCCTGCAATAATAGTCAGTTCCCTAGTGAGGGAAAGTAAGCTGGAGCAAATGAAGTTTTACTGACTCAAGGAAATGAAGGCACTAAGACATCCATGTGACTTCAAGATCCAGCAGAAATAGGATATTTAACCCCTCTGGACTTCTTTGAAAGCCAAACTAGAATATTATCCCACAGAGCTGGAGAAAAGCAAGGCAAGTTCATTTATTTCAGGTGTTTTATTGTAATGATTAGTGATTTATTCAAAAAGAAATACCTATCAGAGACAAAGATGATAATGGGATAATTATCTCTGTGTTTCAAAGGTGATAAACTGATTGATTTTTTCTAATAAAGTCACAGAATTTAAAGTCAACAAGGATAGTTTTGGTCACATAAACTGATTTCATGCTTATAAAGGCCCAAGTAATTTACATCAAAACCTCTGCAGTAAATCCGTACCTTCTGCCTGGGCTGTACCTAGCCCTGGGAAAGATAGCTTGCCTCACTTCTGAATCTCAGATCCTTGGAAATCTAGCAAACACCCTGCTAAACTTGTTGTTACCTTCATTTTTAAAGATGGTGTATTATTTCAAGTATGATTTTGGCTAACTTCCATCAGCGAACAATCCTTCCCTTTTTTTTCTTCTCTCCAGTTTAAGCAGCTGTCTGCAATCAGTTATCATTTCCTCATATGGATATCACAAAACTGTGATCAAATACTGTCTTAATTTATTTCCAGATAATCTGCATAGATTGAGCTGTGTGTATTTCTCACATGATGCACTGTGAGTAATTTCAATAATGATGCCTTCAGAGCAAAGTACAAGAGGACAATATTACCTCTTTATCTCTTTTCAAGTAATGTTTCTTGCAATCTACAGCAGCAATCAGATTCTTTCCCCAGCGCTTCTCAGGGCTCAGATCTACACAGCTCAGTGCCTGATGCAGTAACACCATTTCTGGACATGATACATGAGAATGGGCTGTTCCTGTTCATGTTTGCACAGAGAGAAAGCGTGTGCCTGTACAATTCAGGGGGAAACAACTGAAATTTTATGTGGTGACTAGTAAGGGGCTGATTTCCCACCCCCATAAGGTGGGGGCTTGGGGGTGATAGGGTTTGTTTGTTTATTTGTTTGTTTGTTTTCTACCTCAAATTAATTGCTTGGCAATTTGATTGACATAGTGAACACAGTCCAGACTTTTCAAAAATGACACAAATATTTATAACTCAGGGTCAGCCAACCCTAGAGCAAACCTCTGTGGAGTCGTAAGTAAGGAAACATCAGTGTGTCTGAGCTAACACACACAGACAAAAAAGCCCCAGTATTTTAAAAAGCATTAGAGAAGCAAGATCAGTTCCTCTAACCAATGGCAATTCAGAGATAGTCTTGAAGTGTTTTCATAAGGCTGAAGCATTTCCAGGTGTTTGACAAATGAATCTTTTCATGAGAAGGGAAGTCTTTTATTTTCTTTCCTAAAAGAATGTTTTGATAACGTTGATTTCACTCTTACTTGTGTTCTATCTCAACATATATCTTTCTCTGACAATTAATTAATAATTCTGCAATTCTTTGAGTAATAGCTATAGTGCATCATTTCCTTCAATATTAATTAGTTGATATAGTAAAACAAATACCTCCATGAAAGAGCAAAAATAAAGTTGGTATGATTTCACATATTTGGCATG
Organism: Anomalospiza imberbis; assembly: GCF_031753505.1. Classification (NCBI taxonomy): domain Eukaryota; kingdom Metazoa; phylum Chordata; class Aves; order Passeriformes; family Viduidae; genus Anomalospiza; species Anomalospiza imberbis. The sequence continues at coordinate 49,331,464 of NC_089683.1, forward strand.
AGATAATTGAGAATTTTTGACAAAAGAGTTTCACGTTAAGTGACTGTTCCTATGCTGTGCTGCCTTATCCTGTCCACAGCTGAAGAACAGGACCCTCTCTGATGTGCTATTGACTCCCCAGTGTACAACTCCTTGACATATTCACAGTCTAAACAGTACTTCTGCCAGGAATGTGGCAGGCCAGGGAACACGAGTTTGTCCCCAAGAACAGACAGTGGTAAGGACTCTGCCACTCTTGTACCTTTGGATGCCGGGGTTGTGATGATGGCTTCGGCAGGGGGTCCAGCACCAACCTCATTAACTGCCACAATGCTGAACCTATGATACACCAAAGAGACAGGTTTTGGTTTGCCGGTTTCTTTTGAAAGATTGCCTGAGAAACATTTTATCCAGTAGGGAAGCTGGTGCAGAAGTGCTTGACTTGCAGAAAATGCCCGCTTAAATATTATGTCAGGGAAAATATAGAATAAAAACAAAACCGAAGTTTGAACAGCCCAAAGGCCAAACAACAACAGAATCTTCTAAATTTCCATTCAAAATAAGTTTTCAGACTTAACATAGCAACTCAGCTTCATTTCAAAGGAAGTTCTGTTTTTACCAGTGCAAGCAGAATGCAGATCTCTGCATTTAATAAAAATGAAGACATTTTTCCAAATGCTTACAGGACTAGAGAAGACCACTCTATATTTCTCCTGCTATACTAAAGACCTGCCACACAATCCTAAAAAAATTTAACACAGCAGCTAAGAACATGCAGCCTCCCAGCCCTAGATCCAGTTGTTTTTCCTTCCTCACCATCTGACTTCTGCAAAAGCAGCCAAATTACCTGGGATAACTGTTACCTCCAGGAAGGTGCCCTTGCTTTTGGCAAGGATGTAAGTAAATAGTAAAATTGTGCAGAAGTGGTATTAAGGCATGTTAGGTGCTATCTGGGTAAGAAGTGTGACCTCATACCTTGCCACACTTCAGATACCTGGTATCTTTTCTTTTTGTACCTGTAAGTGGTGTTTGGGAAGGTGGAGTAGAACTGAAAGCTGTGCCCTCTTGAGGCTCTCAGCAATTCATGATTCTCACTGGTCAGGAGCAAGTTATATCCAATAATCAATCCGTTCGGAAAAAGCGGTGGAGACCAACTAACTTCAACAGTGTTTGGACTTGAACTCTGAATGTTTTTAATGACAGGAGCTGTTGCAGGAACTGCAAGACAGAAATGTCTGACTCTGGTACTTGATTAAGACATTAATTGATTTTGATTTTTAAATATATTTTTAGGTTTCACACCAGTTAATTCATTTATACACCAATAAATATTATTAGGGACAGTTAACATTCCAGCAGCATTTCAGCTTTTTTTTTTAATGCTCAGGAAAACAGGACTGTGTTTCAATAAAATACATGCATAATTATGTACAAGAGTATCCCATGTGCCCTCACGATTTTGTCCATGTACTTTTCTGTGCTTGCTTTTGAAACCAAGAGCAGGGAGAATCCCTAAATCCTCTAGGTCAAACAAAAAGAACCTATAGTTTTTTTAGTTTGGTCTTCTGCAGCTCCCCAAGAGATGACATACACGTGGTTCTAAAGATTAGGCACCAAAGTTTTCTGCCAAAGAAACAACATTGAAACTCAAATGATTCTGTTAAGGTCCTGAAAGATGGAATTAATAGTGCAATTCATTACCTCCAAAAGCACGTGTCCGGTAGCTGGGGCTAGGTGGAGAATGAAGCTGCAGCTGAGACGTAATGATCCAGACTACTTGAAACATGTATTCTGTGAAGGCCTGAAGGTCTTTGACAGTAAATGAAGTTTCAGATACTACCTAGATAAATGCACAAACAAAACTGGGCTTTTCCTTCCTCCAGCTGCAGCTACCATGTAGGATGTTATGACGGCAAAAGAGGTCTCATACAACAATATACATATTTCAGAACAAAAAAGGGCAGCATCCTAAGTTTAATTAAGAGCAAATTCTGAAAATTATTTTCAGCATAGACATTGATTTTCCATCTCTTCAGAACATTTTCTCTTCTCTTTCCTCAGAACATGGCACCAAATCTCAATAATGAGCAGGTGGATCAAAGGATTGATGCAATGTAATAGTAAATTTTAAGAAAAAAAGTACAAAAAAAAGCTGAAATAGTAGCATATTGCAAGCAATGTATTTGAAACATATACCACAGGTTTCAGATACAAAAGATCCTAGTTACACTGAAATATTTATTGTCTGAAGTAATTGCTCCCTATTATTTCATCAATGATTCATTCAGAATAACTTCCTGCTTAGCAAATTATCTTTACCTTTGATTTGTGGCACCAACTTGTCATGCCCTGTAAATTGGTCCAATAGAGATGATGGCAAGATAACAAGTGTACAGCTGACGCAAAAGAACAAATTATGAGAATAACTCTACTGAGTTAGAACAAAGGTCTTTCTCGCCAAGTATTGTGCTTTGACAAGAACCAAAAAAAAATTCTCTAGGGGAAGGTATTTAAAAAAAAAAAAAGAGAAGAAACCCTAGAGCCATACTTCTCCTGAATATTCTCACTGGCATTTCACAAGCATGACTCAACATGAAACAATGGGAATATTTGCATTTATAAAACTCAATTTTTTCCTCTGCTAATTTTTCCAGTAACTTTTTAAACCCTATTTAGTAATTTTAGCAATTTTAATATTCAGGAGTTTAAATTTAGCAATTTAACATCCACACGTGCCAGGAAATAGCTGAACATTTTAAATACCCATTCAGTGAGGAAATACATCTTGTTAGTTTTGAACGTGCTACCTGCTAGTTTCCATCAAGGTCCCTAGTTCCTATACTGGAGGAAATGGGGAATAATCCCCAGCTTCTCAGCTTTCCCATGCCACTTATGATTTTGAAAATCTTTTTTGAGTGCCTAACATATTATCCAATATCTTTCTTAATTAAAAAAAAAAAAAAGAAAAAAAAAAAGGAAAAAGGAGGTTTCCTCCCTTACCTCTGTGTACCTCCAGTCACCAGGGAGCTTGTTGAACTTCCACTGGATAACATATTTCACCCCAGAGATGTTAGCTCCCTTCCACCCTAATGTGACACTGTGGTTTCCAATGACACATGCAAATGGTGCACTAGGTTTGTTCAGATAGCCTGAGGGAAAAATACAATATAACAGTAAGAAAAAATCTTTCATGGCAATCCCTGCATCTCAAAGGTAAAAAACTTTTGCCTCACACACCTAAAAGCTGCGAAGCCCATAAAAACACATAAAAGAATATATTGAAAATGTTGCTGAGTAACTCATATGGCATTTTAAAGACAGTTTGATAAGTCAGATAGAAATGGGCCAGGTTCAATGGGAGCAATTGTGACTACTACCCCATATTTGTATAAGTGCTTTTTTAGTTACAGCTACTCAGTACAATTTTTCTGAGTAGAAATATAGAGAAGGCAAGAGAGACTTCTGAAAATATTTTCCAGGGGACTATTTCAATAGCACTGTATTGGCCCAAGGTATCATCTTAAACAGTTGAGACTGGGTTCAAAAAGTCTAATGTCCATGAAAGGGAGGGAAAAATGTTTTACTCCAATACTCAGTATATTTATTAAAAGAAAAGAATGGTAGTTTTCTGATTAATGAAAATACTCAAGACATTCCTATTCTTTAAATAAATCCAGATCATAGAACAAGACTATGAATTTATCAGACTGTCAATTGGAAACAGGACTCTATTCAGACTTACTTAGTGCTTCAACTCCATAAGCATCCTCTGCACAGCTACAGCCAAACTTACAGGAAATTGTCTGTGTAGGGCACAGAACTCACTGGTTAGCTTTGTGTAAAGGCAAACTTCCTTCCAGAATAATGCAGACACATTTTAAATACATACAAGTTCTGTGGACATTTTGAATATACACAAACCCTGTGGAAATAATTACATTAAATCTAAAAAATAGCACAACCATGAACTCACTCCAAAGATTTTCTTGAGAGCCTTTTCATCAGTTCACTGGGCCCCGAATTAAAGGTTTTCTCCTTACACACTGTCCCTTTGTGGAAAGCATGGACATGGGGCTACATTACAGTTGGAAATAGACTTCAGTGATGACCATGGAGTTAGGAATACAAGGTTTTTGACTAGTTACTAATATATTCCACATGTTGCATTTCACCCTTTCCTGCTTCATGTATTCCCTATGAATGAGGCACATTCTTACAATGTACTTCCAGTGAATTTTCAAAATAGCTGAAATTGGCAATTTTTTAGAGCAGCCATGTCCAGTTCACACTTCCTTTTCAGCAGCTACTCCTTCTTTTACAGTTGTGCCTACAAGCTGCAAACATAACAAATACCCCAGGGCAGTGAGCTCCACATTGACATCCTAAGAACAGAAAATTCCTGAGTTTTCAGTTTGGGTGGGGAAGATAAATATAGTGTTTATATATCTTTATAGTGTTTAAATATCTTTAACCTACTTTTTATGTAGAGAACTTAAGAAGAAGTAGAAACATGTTCTAGGTGGGTCTCAGTAGCTTTAAAATTACATGCAAGACTGAGTCTCCTGGAAATCCAAACCTTTTGAGAAGTGGTGATTTGAGCTTTTCTAGGCAGGAAGTTTATTTGGGCTTTATTTCTGCAAGTTCATTCAGCCTTTAAAATCTTGAAGCTTGCTCCATACAGCAGCAACCTTTCAAGTGATAATCAACCTTCAGATCATTTATAAGCAATTCATTATGGCAAGCGAGGGAAGTTTTTTAATTGCTCTTCCTAGGATTTGAGGAAACACACTTCCAGTACACTATGGAAACTGATAAGACAAGTTGTTTCAGACAACACAGTTGCAACCAAGACAGATTTGAAAACTTGCTTAGCTGTATATTCCTATATACATTATGTCACATCTAGACATTCAGCGCCAAGTGCAACCACTTATCATTTTTTCCAATATTTTCATATTCAAAGAAATAAAATAATTCCATGTAAATTATCAAATTATCATCACTGTTAGCAGGTGAAAATTCAGGTATTAGTAGTTATCTAGTGTACACTGGAGCTTTAATTTATGACTAATTTTTTTTAAGGGGTAGTGTCCCCAGATTACATGCTGATTCATAGTGCCTTCTGCCTCATTGAACACAGGTATTTCTGAACATTTGTTATTTGTTGTGTTATTCTTTCTTTTGATTTTTGTCTGAACCTGAACCATGAATCCAATTTTTGCTTGAGGTAAGAGGATTGCTAAGGCTCCTAACTTTAAATTTTGAGAGAAATTTGCCAGATGCTCTACTTGAGAACAATAAATCCTCATATTTTCTCCATACATCAGCAATGTTCTTATATAAAGCCACAGCCTTATGTCTTTTCTTATGACTGTTCCCATGAAATTCAGTGGCAATCCCCTGTTCCTAGGTGGAAGGAGAAATGCTACCAGATTTCAGTCCCAAGGCATATTCAGACAACAGAACTGAGCTAATGCCAAAGAAAAGTCCCACTCTTACTCCCACTCCTTTGCTCTACAGGCTGCAATGACTTGATCCTCTGGATGCAGTGACACAGTTCATGCCTGACATGTGGGTAGTCAAGTCAGTCAGCTGATCCAGTGGAAAGATAATCCCAAAAAAGCCCTTGCAGAGTCAGCACATTTAAGTGGCATATTGTGTGACCAGACAGGCAAAAAAAAACCAACACAAAAGCAACAAAACCCCCACACTCATTTTATGTTTCTACAAAAGTAATTTGGTTACTTCTTGGACTGTTCCTACACTCCAAAACCCCCATTTAGTGCATTACTAAACCTTTGTCATCATCACAATTGGATAGACTAAAAGCTATTAAAAAAAAAATCTTTTCAATCAAATTTCCAGGTTGCCAACAGGTTTGTATTCTACTCGTGACTCTCTCCAGCTTCTCCACCACTGCCTTGAAATGTGTTGCTTCCATCTGGGATCAGACTTCATCCTGAGGTCTCCACAGTGCCAAACACAATCTCTCAATCATCTCATCCCCATCCTATCCTACCCTATCCTACACTCTACGTTCATGCTGAAAACGCCCATCTCTTTACCAGCACTTTGTTTACCCATACTCATCACTGTGAACACCAGTTCATCCACAGCACTCCTCACTTGAGGTCTCTTTTGAAGGGGCCACATGTTGCCCCTTACTGAATTGCATTTTGTTTCATTTAGGCTCTATCCAGGCACGAGTTTTGCCTTCTAGCTCCTACTCTTTGTTTCCACTTCTTGCCAAGCTGGTATCATACCAGCCATAACAAGCATTCTCTCTGGATAGTCTTTGATGGAATTAATGAAAAACTGGATAAACAACACTCTTGTGAGAGTGTAGAACATGATTTTCGTAATACTGAGATTAGTCTGCTTTCTTTACAGCAATGTTCTTTGTCACACAGCAGTTTTTAATGCAAACCTATCCTTGGTCACCATGCTGAAAAGCTACATAACTCATTCTTCAGCTTTAGGGAGTACAAAACAATTACACCTGAATTGATAAGTTTGTGTATCTACATTGTATTTCTTAGCACCATGTGGACATAGCAATCACTGAAATAGTGATTTTTTTGTACTCCTCTGATGGCATTTAACTTACCTCACATGCTCTAGTGTATGTCTCATTCTGCCAAGAAACAAATTAATAAAATGTGGGGTTAGCATAAATATAATCACAGAGTATTTCAAATAGATAATACCAATTTATTAGAATTTTTTACAGTGAAAGTACATTACAAAACCTTATCACTGGCAAATAATGAAAGAAGGAAAGCCCACACTTGAAAAACAGAAAGTCAACATTAGAGTGATGCTAAGGTTGAAAAAGATTCAGGTGTTCAAGAGATGCAGAAAGATTAGAAGTTTAAAAGCTATCATGGCCGTTTTCCCAGACCAATGCTAGTTCTCAGCCACCTGGTTTAGTAAAAACAAGAAATCAATCTACTGAAGGCCATGTGCTTCATTTACATCTGCATGCAACTCTGAAACAGCCCCAGCAGAGTAAAATCCTGAAAAGCACTAGTGCATCCTCACTGTCTAAAAATCTGTGTTGAGCTTAATGAACTGGAAAATACATATATTCTGACAAACTCAATGAAAACTTTTGATATTAGAGGCAACTTGAATAACAAGAATTAATAGTTTTCCAGAACAGAATTTATAAGGGAGAGAGAAAAAATGTAGACATTACATCTTTTCATAGAAACACTGCTCCGATTGGAGTTTGAATGTCTGCCATTGGATACAATACTTGACAGGCTGGAAACAAGTGCTATAGAACCAAAGCTCAGGTAATACTCACACATTTCAGTGGACAGTCGGTTTGCACAGTTGCATTCCAAAACTGACATCCCTGTGTACACTGCAAAGACAGAGGATGGCTTTAAAAATTACTTTGAAAGCAGAATTCCAAAGGCAAGGATTACTCCAGGACTAGTGATACATCAAAGGTACATATGGGTATTATAAGTACTCAGATCCTACAGTAAGAGAGTTATGTTGTGTAGTGCCCTTCTCCATTTAAAACCAAATGCAAAGTAAAACAAATTCAGTCTTGTTCTGGGAATGAGTTTACTCAGCCAGCTATGATGTGGCAAGCACTCCCACCATCCCAGCTTTGTTTTACCACTTGCTCTCTGTGCAGAAGCAGCAGATATGCATTGTGCAGGACAGCAAAGCACAGAGGAAAGCTGTTCAGCACAAGTCCTCCCATATGTGCTTGCCAATAGGCATTGGCTTTAAAACTATGAGTTTTCAGAGAAGTATTAAATATTGTGTGATTCAGTTTTGATGTTGGACCTCTCTTGTTTATGCTGTCCCATCTACTTCTTAGTGATTGTGCTGGTTTTTCTTTTTAAAGAGAAGCTGGGACAACTTTAGAAGCAGAAGACTGAGTGTTGCAAAGCCTCATGAAAAATATAGTCAAAACTTGATAACACTGAGCAAAGATACTCAGTAACTTAAACAGGCGAGTCAACCTTGCTACGTATTGTCATGACAACAAAGACTTTTATGGTCCCAGCATCATAAATGGCCCAGCGTCACTAGATACCAGGTGCTGAGTGGCTGCTTGCCACTAGTCTGTGGCAAATTCTCCACCACTCTTCAGTGAATATGTATAATCACTGATACTGAAATTGGCAGGAAAAAAACTTTCTAACACAATCAGAGCCATTAGAAAGCAGGCATTATTTATCTGTACAGGACACACAGAAGGACACCTCCTTATTTCTGTGTGTTTTGTGAGACTTTACAACAAAGTATTTATCTACTGTAATCATACCTATAAATTGTGTTTCTTATCGAATACATAAACATCACTTTCCTAGAACTAATTTCCATGTATCTGCCTCCTACTGAAAGTCCTGTTATGGTCCTGAAGGGTTTATCAAGCGGGGTCTCTGGTGGACATATTTACTGACTACTTCAATATTAAAGGTGACTTTTCCTTGAACTTTTTCTTTGGGCATGGGCTGCTGGTTCTTGTTACATAATTTGCAAAAACCCCACTGTAGTCCTCTTTATCTGTTTCTCCTCTGGTTCCAACCATTCTTATCATCCTGCATGCATACCTTTACATACTTTTATCTTTTTTTTGCCAGTAAGTCTTTAAGCTCTATTCAGCAGCCTATTCAGGGGAGTTGAAAACTTTTATTCTCTGTGTTATTTATCACCACCAGCTTGAATTGCATTTGCAATCTGAACTAGGAAATCAGCTAAAGTCCTCCAAGAATGCTCCTATGAAAAGCTCAGGTTAAGACCCCATGACAGACACAACCATTTGAAGTCCTAGAGAACTCTAAATGTTCAACAATTATAAGTTTTCTTACACTGAATCACTGAGAAAACTAAATAAACTACTTAACTATACAGAGGAAACTGAATAAGACAGTCTTAATGATTTTCATGTTGGAGGCAGCACTAGTTTTGACTCATTGTCTCAAAAATGAGAGGTTGTGCACTTTGTAGATCACAAATGTGAACATAACTCACAGCAGAGTTCATCACCCTTTACACATTTTCTTTAAATAAAAAATATAGCCATGTCTCTAATAATTTGGACCAAATCTATCCACTCAACTTACTGACATGCTAGACAGGCAACTGTGCACATTTTCATGAATTCTTTTAAAATATGATCATTGTACCCATTGTATTCAAATAGCAGGAACATAAAATATCAGTAATTAACAAAGTAAGCCATTACTCACTGCTCCAGTGATGTCACTAACATTGCAAAGGTTAGTAATTCCAAGTTCTTCTTCCTGTAGGAAAACATATCATTTTTTAAAAGACTTAAAATATTTCCCCAAAATTATTTGATTAAAACACACTAAGTCATTGGCTTCTTGTAAACCAAATTTTCTTTGGCTGATGTTTCCTCATCTGGAGAAATTTATTGTTGATAAGTAGCTTCTCACTTGATTTCCAAGATACCTTCAAACAAAGACATTGGCAGAATCAGTTAGTGTTAGTCAATCTGAGGTAGGAATTTGGCTCTTACTTTCCCATTCTGGTTCACTGAGTCAATAACAAATGCTCCACAAATATGCTGGGCTTAAATGACAAAGCCAAGTGGCTTTGACCTCCTGGGAGCGGAAAGACCTTCCTTCAAGCTAAACACCTTTGTCTGGCCACCTTTTGAAGGAGTTTTACGCAGCCATATGGTGATCGCCACCACCCTTCCTCTCCTGCCAAAAGTGCTCTCCAGCAAATGTGCCTGCTTTTTCCCATCATTCAAAGTGTAAAAAACCTATCACTGTCACTAAAGTGCAAATGATTTGAGACAACCTTAGAGAAGCTGAAGAGCAGATCATAAATTTTTGACTTGAAACCAGGTAAGAGCAGTCTTAATAAAACAATTCTCAGGAAGAAATTTTCAGCCACTTGGTACACCATGACAATAATGAGAATCAAAGCTGTCACCAAAAAAAAAAAAAAAAATCGAACACAACAAGTAGACCAAAGGAGAAAAATAAAATTTACAACTCTCAGACTCAGAGATCATATTTTTCACACCGGAATCAATACATTCACTGAACATAAATGTGATTTTCCTGTCTTTCAAAGCTGAAAGGAAGAGCAGCTTATTTCTTATTCTGAATTAATTTTAACTCAAATCAAAGGATCCCCATTAAAGTTATCATTGCATGATAGGCTTCCATCAGGGAAAGCAATTAACTCTTTGACTGGTTCAAGAGCTCCAAATAGTTTTAAAAGAACTGTCAGGGAATTGTATGAAATAAAATAGAGTAGGTGATAGTTCTCTGCAGCAGGTTTCCACAATTAGCACCAAGGCACAAAATGTCTTTTTTACAAAGCAAAGATACACAGTGCTCTAAAACACATACACATGTTTCTGGCAAATAGAAGCAAGGAGGCAACCCTGAAGGCAGAATAATTGTTTAGATTTCAGAGATTTTGCTTATCTCTGTCTTGAATTCATAGAATGTGTTTCACACTATTCCAAGGAATATTAAGAAAGTATAAAACTAAGGATCTGACAGCTAATTTTAATACTTACAGAATTACCCACAATTTAAACCAGGTAACTTAAATATTAGGCTGCAAGTAGGTACAGGATAGCTGTGTGTGTCACAGAAGGAAAATTTCTTGTGACTTTACAGCTTTCCTCGATTATATAACAAAAGCCCTGGACTAGACTGAAATGAATGAGTAAAGTGAATAAACTGAAAGAATATAAGTTTATCTTCCCCACCCTCCAGGGTTTTTAGCATTTATAGTAATTGCATGCAGTCAGAGTAGTGGGATTTGTTCCTTACCAGATTCCACAAATTCAAATGTTAAACATTAATTCTCAAACTCTGCTCTTAATAAAACACATTCTTTAGAGAAATTTTGAAAACATTGATATGCAATATGAAGTTATTATAGTGCTAACAACAATCTGCATTTCAAAAGATTAGGTACAAGTTTTGAAAACTTACCAGGTTACTTGTACATAAGTTTTGACAGTTCCTTGAGAAAACACAGTACACTGCAGAAATCCATAGGCAGCAAAAAGCAACAAGCCTTTTTAGCGGGAAAACCCACAAGCAATCGTTCTTCATAACTTAAAAAATTTAATCTGGTAGTCTGCCTCTTCCCTTGACTCAGCCATACAAACTTTTAGTTTAGGTGATGGAGATACAACTGTGAAATTTCTGCATGTCAGATCATTAAAATATTTTCTGAATCCTTGTTTACACTCTGCTCCTTCAACAACTTCTCAGCTTCCTGGAGCACTTGTCTTGAAGTTACACAACCTCTATTTCATAGTCTCTTATTAAGCCACTGAAACAAAAGAGTTGACAAATGAAAGTCAGTGTATCAACTTACACAAATATCATAAACGTAAAAAGGAAACTAAGTGCAATGCTTTTAATCAGGTGCTCCAAGCCACACGGAAACAAGGAAACAGTGGGAAAAAAACAGCCTAATGTTAATTTTGACTAGATTAAGCCATTTCTAAATATTTGCACGTGGATGCAACTAAGAAAATTTGTTGGTGATGATGAAAAACTTTGTTAGAATACCATTGGTCATATCAGACATGGCAATAATTTTAATTAATTCTTTATTTGAATGACTGTTTCCAAATGTTCTATTTCCGCATTAAAATACCATGCAGAACAGACCCGTGTCTGCCTTCAGATGCAATCTAGACACAAACTAACTAGAGCCAATTTGCTAGGGATTCACTAGATGAGGAGGCACAATTGTACAAGTAAATTTGCATCCATATCATGGAAGAAAAATGAAGCTGATAGATAAATCGTGTGTCTGATTTAAAGAGTGGTCAAAAGTCTTACATAAAGTTGAAGACTCACGTTAAAGAGGTCCGTGGAAAGTCAAGCCTTAAGCTTGACTTTGACACATCCAGGCTGTGGTCTGTGGTACATCTGTGGTGTACCAGTAGAGATATCCACAGAGTAATTCCCCAGTAGAAGATCGATTCAGCTTACACACACACACACATATATATATACAAATGCTATGTCATTTTGTGCATTTGTGTTACTCATTACAAATCAAAGGTGCTACTTTATAAATAATATAGAATTTTGATGACCAGTTGAGGCTGGCACATCCTGTCATTGCTGCTTAGAAAGGGTACCTGCTTCTCCACCATACCTTTCCAAGCCCCATTCACTTGCCATGGAAACATTTCTACAGTCATGCAATAAAACAGTCTGAGAAACTGGTTAACACTAACCCAGCAACAGCAGAAGTTAATTGTTTGACATTAACCTGACACTGTTTTTTTCTGGCTCAGGCTCTAGTAGAATCCCTTGTGCTGTTCTGTCCATGCATTGAAAGGAGTAAATGCACTAAGGCAGGAGGAAAGGGAGAGGAGGAAAGCCAGGCTGGAGACAGACAGTGAAAATTGGGAAGAATGTGGCTCAATGTGGTGCAAGGAAGGAAAGGGTTTTAGGACCAGGTTCCTCCCTTTTCTTCCAGTTCCCCTGAGAAGCATTGAGGGGTTTCCTTGTGCATTATCTCAGTCTCCTCACCACTACTCTAGGGAGCTTCCAGATGAGAGTAAGGCTCATCTAGGGTGAGATTTGCTTTCAGCTAAGGGCTTTCAGCTACACAGGTGTGGGGGAATTACCACCCAATTTGCTTGTCACTTCTCCACTCCAGAAGGATGCTGCCCCCACTCCAGCCCATGAGAAAAGCTGCTCAAGAAGGAGCTCCTTAGATCCAGCCAAAATAAGCCAGTTTAGTCTGACTGCTTAAATAAAGGTCTCTGCTAATCCAGCTCATCTTGGCTGAAGAAGTTTCATCAGAGCTTACGTGACCAGCAACACTGAACAGGAAGCTGATGACAGACAGATGGACGCTGCAATTTCTTCCTGAAGCAAAGAACTTTGGCTTTGGATAGTTAGGAGATTTAGGACCTTCAGGATTTGGTCTCCAGGACTTTTAGGTCTATACTAGTAAATTCAATGTACCCACATCAGTACCCTAGCAAGTGGCATGGGACAACCCACATCCACACTTTAAAAATCTCTCATAATCCAAGAGAAGATAGACACAGCTGAAATACCTATGGGCAATGGCCATAGGTATGAGATTTACTATATCCCAAACTGTTCCCAGATATTATTTGTGCTAGTGCTGATGTGGATTATAATCAGACAGAGAGTTCAACAATTGATCTATGTGGTCACTCAGGATTAAGAATACTGACTGGCATGGATTTAAATTACTAACTTAGATGCAGTGCAGGTAAAAAAATATGCCTAAATTCAAACTTTAAAAAAAAAAATTTAATGGCATTTAAGTAGTCAATTTTTTTTTTAATGTTTTGGGTTTTTTTTAAAAAACTGATTGTTAGGATGTCTAGCATGTTTTTTCAGGATGTATAGGGAGAAGAACTGGGAGAAAAGAAAGACAGAATCATAGAATCAATATAGTTGGAAAAGCTGGACTCACTGAGTCCAGTCTTTGACTGCACACCACCATGCCAAGTAAACCATAGCACTAAATGCCATGTCCACTGGTTTCCTGAATGCTTCCAGGGACAGTGACTCCACCAGGTTAAGAACCAGGTTAACTCCTGATGAGGAATATAATCAAGGTGCATCTTAGTCTGAAGAAAAAGTCCACAGCACCGTAACAATAACAGAACCGTATTTGGCTTTTCGGACAAGGAAATTTGGTTACTATCAAATGCACATAACGAACCCTTTGTAACTGGAAAGCTTGGCTGTTACTGATGAGGATAATTCCTGTCAGTGAGTATTTGTACACTCATATATGGGTAGTACACACATGCCTTGCACAAATTGGCTCTAACCATGGCAGTTAGTTAATAAAATAGTAATATTAAAGACACTATTCAAACGAACTACCCAAATGGCGCAGAAATTTTTCTTAAACTTCCAACACTGTTTTCCACCAGGTGTCACTGTAACATTCCATAAACCACGACTTTCAAAGAAAAAAAAGCACTGAAATAGCTCCTTTCTTGTTTACCTTCCTTTGAACACATTGGGAGAACAAACAGTAACAACCACACGAGTCTTTAGGTTTTTAACCTGAATTTCAGGAATTCTACAAGAAGAGAGCACTTATGGGCTTTAGAAGCCAAACTTTAAAAGGACCGTTTGCAATATCTGTAAACAACAAAGCATTACATGTAATTTTTAAGTACATCACTTCTATTACACTGCATCCTAACATGGAACTAGGGATCCAAACTTTGTGAGATATCATTAATAAACCTAGTCCTTTATATTATAGATCTCCTTACAGAATATAATTTCTTTTATCTCAAAGAGCAGCACAAGGAAGATGTGTTTGCAGACCAGCACATCTGCAAGGGAGAAGACTGAGAATTAAGAGAAAAATAGACAAAAGAAAACTTGATCACAATTCCCTACCTGGACAGAAGTACATATCAGAGCTCTTTACAAACTATGGATTCACCTTTCAAGTTCTTTTGAGTCTCTTGTAAGAAAAATAGAACTATGTACAGACAAATGGTCAGCCCTGATAGCAATGAGTAAGGATTATCGTACCTTGAGGAGAAACATGTACATTATTACTGCCAGTAAAGTGAGTAACTAACACCTTCTTTATACCTGAAATTATCATGATCCATAAAAACAAATCTTTCCTGTACAAGAACATGCAAAAGACTGTGCATATGTACACATGAATGGTATAAAATAAGCAGACCAAGGATTGAAGACACAGAGCTTTAGTGCTTTGCTGCACTTACAGTAGAAGATTAAAATTATTGGCTCAAGGTGGGTTAGCAGCCTCCTCTACCATTCACCCCAGTGCACAGCCACAGGCTGTTGCACATACAGCCAGAAAGATCAGCTGGGAAACACATTCTGGGCTGCCAAAAGGTTACAGCCCAACACATTAACATAAACTGATGGCAACTTCAACTTATTTTAATAGTACAGGACAAAAGCTCTCAAATGGTCAGCTCCCAGCTGATCCAGACCTGGAGTTGTGCCATCATTCCTGCCCTTGTGACAGCAACCTCCATCACAAAGTTTGGCCAAAAAACTCAACGTAATACCCACTCCAACAATCTAATTTTAATCTCCTCCCACGTTTGAATCAGGCATCTAAAATCTCATCAAATGAAACAATTGTCTATGTGCTGCCGCTTAAACACATCTGTGCACAGTTCCACAAAACAGCAGCACACAGCAGGAATCAGCAGGACAACAAAAACTGAACACGGGATGGCTGAGGAGGCAGGCAGGGGGACACCCAAAGCCCACAGTTTGTGCTTACACTGGGCTGTTTGTGTCCAGTCACACAGCACTAAAAATTCCTTGAAGATAGACCACCGTACATGAGTCCTATCTTGATGGGAAGGAAAGTGGGGAACGGTGAGAAAGGAGAGACTGTCAATCCCTCAACCAGCCTACAGGGCAGAGCAATGAAAAGGAAAATCTCAGCTTTTACTTATCAGTTTCTACCTTCTTTGTTTTGGGGAGGTCATCTTGAAAAAATACTCTGATGGGAAGTACTCACTAAGTGATGATGGATTTTCACTCTTTTCCAAAGATCATAGATTATTCTCATTTTCCCTCCAGCAATGGGCCCCCATTAGATTTTGAATTTCTTAGTAAAGTAAGTGAACAAGGACCCTTAGGGCAAAAATCTTCCCTCCACTGCCCTGGCCTCCCTCCTTCCCCTTTTATTTGTTAGTGCAACTGCTAAGACATCTGTTTGTCTGGCAATAGCAGCCAGTCGGTCAGGGAGTGCTGTGCACAAACAGAGGGAAGGCCATACAAGAGAAACCCCCTGGAGTCTGGCTCAAGATTTATATCTATCTCTGCAGATTAGAAAAGTGGGGTTGGAAAGGGGGGGAGAAACAGACTGTTAAACTGGATCAAATTGGAAAGACAGTCATGCATGAGATCCTTAGCTAAACCAGTCAGGAGACAGGGATTTGCTTCTATTGATCTGCAGTAATGATGACTGGAGAAATGTCTCATTAAACAAAGCACAATGATGGATTTCAGACTAGGCAAATTTGAGCCGTAGAGATTAACAGGAAGAGATGTAAAAGCTAGGTCAGTATAGAAAAGATAAGGAATGCTAAAGATAACATGGATTTATAAATACTTTGCTAAAAATTCAAATCTAAAAGAAAAATAATATATTAGGGCTTATTAAACTAAATTCGTGTGTTCATCATACACAACATTAGGAGAGACAGTGACCACACAGCAACAATAAAAACCTTGCTGTGAAGTAGGTAAAGCTTGCACTTCTTTTTTTTTTATTGCTTTAAAGAGGGTGAGTTGGCAAAGTATTTGCAAAGCTATTTAGTGATTTGTTCAACTGTGTTATCTATTGGTTATCTCCTGATTATTACTAATCAAATATGCTGTCTGAAATTTGAAGAAAACTAAATTTCAACGTACACAAGTAGCAGGTAGTACAACAGTGTGAGTGTAAAATGGCCTGATGCAGGATGTCTGAAGAGGATTGCATGAAAAAGATGTGCAAAGGGTTCTAGAGGGAAACAGAAGGAAAGAAGATTGCATACCACAGAGGGAGTGACTTATCGCTCTGAGCATGAAGATCAGTGTGTAAGAAGATATAAAATCAAGATTAGGAGAAAAAGACAAAAGGTGCAGAAGCAGTAGTGCAGATTACACCATCTTCAATCTTTGTAAAGATCTTCAGAATAGTCAGGTGTTCAGTTTGCATAAACATCTCCCATAAAAGTCTCTACCTCTAACATCTCCTGGTTTCCATGGCATTCCCAAATACCTGAACATCTTATCTCCCAGGAGTTCCACAAAAAGAAATTGCTTATCCAGCAATCTAGGAGAGAGCCCATCTGCCTTGAGTTCCTTACAGATTGAGAAGCAACTGTGCCCATTATGGAGACAGGAATTAACTGAAACTGGATTTGACCATTTCAATCACCAGCCTGAGAAAGTGTGTT
This sequence comes from Anomalospiza imberbis, assembly GCF_031753505.1. Lineage (NCBI taxonomy): Eukaryota > Metazoa > Chordata > Aves > Passeriformes > Viduidae > Anomalospiza > Anomalospiza imberbis. The sequence goes on from NC_089683.1 coordinate 49,348,385, forward strand.
GCTGGACTCTTACTTGGATGCACTGCTCACTAACCTTTTGGTAGGTATCTCGAGTCCCAGTCCTTTTCCCCCCATAAATTCCCACCCTCCTCTTCTTGACTGAGCAGTACCCCTGGGTACTGACACTGGTGCACAGGAACAAGCAGATCCTTCTCCACACAAGCAAGAGCAAAACTCCTCACAGTAGGGAGAAAAAAATTAAGGATGCTCTCCAAAACACAGGCTTGTTGGAGATATATCTAATCTCTTGTTTTCTGAGGGAGTGGGAAACATTCCCTGGAAAGACCATAATTAGCTGGGATCTACCATCAGGAGAAATCCTGAGGATGGTAATCCAGCACATTGTTTCCACCTGCAATAACAGCTAAAAAGGTAAATGCTATGGGCAAGACAACACTTTCTCTTAACTTGCTAACATTCACCAACACCACAGGCAGCCCAGTCAACTTCAGGCTTTATCCTCCAAGGGTTTTAAACCCCTCTGGAACACCAACAGCTGCCATGACTTTAGACATGTCTTCTCCTTGCCCTTTTGGGTGCAGGGGAAGGCCTGAGCAGAGCTCCATAGCCCCCAGAGATCAACCTGATGAGGGCCAGCCCTGCTCCTCCATTGTGAGCCCAATCCCCTGTTATGGGGAACATGGGGCTTGTTCCATTCCCCAAACACAGGTCCCTAGTGACACCCCTCCCTGTAGCAGGGAGCCTCAGACGTTCACCCAGGACTAGCAGGGTTTAGGTACCATGGTAGGGGGTTCCCAGGACAGAGCCCATCCCACCCCCAGCCAAGAGCAGGGCAGCCAGCACCATCATCAGGCACCTTCCTGGGGACAGAGAGGCCACGGTTGGGATGTGGGCCCAGGGCTGGAGAGTGGCCCTGATGTTGCACCACTGGGGCAGGGGCTGATGGCTTCAGGGGCTGGCATGGGGCCCCAGTCCCTGGGTGGATGGGGGAGCCCAGCGCAGCTGGGCAGAGCCAGCCCATCCCAGGTGTGCCCTCAGAGCCTGGCTGGCAGGTGTCGCCCCGAGCAAGGGAACCCCAGCCCTTCTGGACCAGTAGCTGAGGGATCATCCAAGAATCTCAAAAGGCCACTGATTTGAGTCTGCCAACTCCATTGACTGCAGCAGCAGTCACTCAAATTTAGATGTATTGATTTTAAATTAATTGCAATGCTTTTAAACAGTCTGAGTATTATCTGCCCACAGTTGTATGTGCTGACCCTCGAGCTGGCACAGACATGCTGTCAGAATCACAGCAAGATGGTGGTTTGGGTGTTAAACCAGCTTTTTTATTTTCTTTTGCTGAGGAAATTTCCTTCAGGGTGAGGGAAGTTTCCCTCCCCAGGAAGTTTTCTTTACTGAGAAGCCAAGCAGATGCCAGAGCAAGGAGGGGACAGGCACGCAGAGCTACACCCGCACACTGCCAGTGAGGGTGCGTCCAGATGCCGAGAGGATTTATCGCCTGTGAAGGGCATCACCCCAGGCATTCCCTGTCATGGTCCCAGACCTGCTCTGTTCTGCTTTGCTGTGCTTTCCTTTCCTGCCCTGCCCGAGCAGTGCGGTCCCTCCCTCCCCCTTACACCAGCTCTGGCGCTGTTTGATCCTCTACTGAGCTAATTCAGGTCCCCAGCACAGCGGAAAGCCAGTCCCCTTGTTGTCAAGAAAACATTCTGCTACCTCAGCAAATTGAATTAGCTCAACACAACATCAGGTGAGCTCCAGGAAGAGGGGAAGTAAGGCAAGGAAAGGAACCCTTTGACCCAGTTGGTTTGAGCCTTCACTCTAACAGCTGCTATTGTTAACTTGTTAACTAAATTTAGGTCTGATACATCATTGTCCCTTAATAGAGGGAAGCCTGGGGAGCAGGACCTGCTGCTCAGGACATGTATGAATGTGATCTTGCACAACAGAGCAGTGACCTCTCTCTGCGCTATGATAACACAAATAGTAAGAGGTGGCCTTTAATTGTGAGTGCATCTGGACTCCAAAAAGATTTGCAGAACAATTACATGCTTAGGCTGTAATGACAAACACTACCTCAATGTAAAGCAGGCTAAGACAGGAGAAACATTAAACATGGGATGATATGAATATAGGGTCATATGTTTATACGCTAAAGATCTAAATTGGTTTATGAAAAGTACATTATTTTTCCAGTATTACTTACAGGCACAAACACAATTATATGCCTTTTCTAAGGCTGAAAGGACTCATAGGAGCTCAAAGAAGAAAGGGATGCACTAAAAAGAGAAAATCTCTATACCAAAATGGATATAAGAGAATGAATTATTTTAAAACAATAACTAAAACAATTATTTCTGAGAAGATTCTTCTGGCTCAGTTGGAATTTTTGTTTGTTTGGTTTTTTTTGCTTTTTTGTTGGTTTTTGGGGTTTTTTTAGGTTTGTTTTGTTTTGTCTTTTTAAAATGTATTTTCGAGCCATGTTTTGATTTCTACTAAACCACAAACCAGAAAGACTGTTCTCTGAAAAAAAGGTTAATGTACCCTTTTGTGGTAATGCATAGGTTAAGTAAAGACCATATCTTTCAACCTCCCTGGGCATTTGTGTTCTCAGTCCAGTGTACTGGGGAATACCCATCCTAATAGCAATTTAAATTAGGTGCATACACATGCTGTCTTCCATTGCTCTGCAAGCTGCAGAAGTTGAGCAGAGTGAAGAGATATGGATACAGCAACATCTTGGAATGTTACAGCACTAGAATCTAGAAAGCATAGGCCCAAAGGAGCACTTGGCACTGCTGTCAAGAGAGGCGCCCCCAGTAATTTCAAGGTACTTTAGATTAGGCCCAAGAACTAATATGAAGAAAGAGACTCTGCCCAAACAGGACTACTAAGCAGTAATGTTTCATTTAGTGGAGATTCCAGGTGCACAGAGTGCCCAGGTAGATGTACTCCAATGTCTGTACGCCAGTAAAAATAGTTCACTGCATTTTCACACAAGTTTACATATGAGAAATTGTCTATAAGTGTGTCTTTATAAGACTAGTAAAACAAAACAGCTGTAATATTTCCTTTATGTAGCAACAAGTTAGCCTTTACTTGGGAGAATGGCTGTCTGCAAATGTTATAATTATTTTCTGACTATGGTATCTCTACCATGCTGTTTTTGTTTCCTTTGCTTCAGTGTTTGCTATTTTATTGCATTAATGTAATTCTACAAATCAAAGCAACAACAACAAAAAATATTCCTGGGACAGTAACATAGAACAAGGAAGATCAAGAAAAAATACTGGCATAAGATGCAAGGAAGTAAGTGAAAGTTCATGGTCCACCAAATTCAGGCTGCAACCAGCAGAAGCCAATGTGAAATTACCTACATGTGCTCCAGAGTGGTTTGTAACTGAGAGGAGGCTGAAGAGCAGCTGGGCTTCCTGCTCCTGCTCATTTAGAGGATCAGATTTGCCTCTCTAGATCCCTGGTAACAGAAGCATATTGGTGGGAGTGTGGGAGAGGATCATATAATGCCATGAGAATGAATCAAAATCCATTTGATTGCTCTCTTTTCCAAGTAAAAGTTACAAAGTTGGGTAGAAAAGAGTTACACATGCTAACAAGAATCCCAGTGAATTATTAATATACCATGCTTATCTTTATTGAAACAGTAAGTCAAATACCTATAAATGCCTAGATGGTACAGTATTCAAATGTACATAGCAGAAGTCTGAGCCTAAAATATGATAGTAACTCCTGAAAAGGTGCTGAGTCCTTGTAAATCGCTCACGAGCAGAGTGCTGCATGAGAAATCCAGAAACTGCAGGGACTCAGATCTTCTCTCGAGAGCAGAGGTAACTGCAGGAACTGAGCAGGTAATTATTACCAGGGTTAGTTTTGGCCTGGTTGGAGCAGTTGATAACAGTCTTAGCTGTGGCTGACTTCACCCTTTGACATTCTGGGTGTGCATCCTGAATCCATCCTTTTGTGCCAGACTAATCCCAACTGTCCCAAGGCATCTCCTCTGTGAAGCTGCCTGATTCTTTGTGCACATGAGGAACTGTGGCTGGATGGTGGGGGCTGTTACGGGAACTTTGGCCACAAACAATTGTTCTCTTTCATAGCTGTTCATGCCAGATGAAGGTTTTCTTGTTCCCAGATGCTCTGTTCATACACTGGAGAATGAAGCCATGAAGGGTTCACTTAAACTTTTTAAGCTATTGAGGACAAATGTGTATGAAGTAGATAACACAGTGTGGGAACTCAGCATGCCCAGACAGAAACTAAGGTTAGGCAGCAGAGCTGCTCACACAGTGAATGCCTGGCCCTGGCCCTCATGTCATTCACTTGTGCAGGCAAGCAGCCCACAGGAGGCGCATACCTGGGCTGAATCCGCATGGACAGTCAGCCCAACCTCACCACCCTGCACCAAAACCTTCATCGTGCTCAAGGGAAGAAGGGTAAGAACATCTGATTTTGGTGGACAAATGCCATACTGGATATAAAGAAAAAATTAAAATACAGGCTGAATTTAAGTCTTGGAGGCAGACTAAACTCGAGTTCAACTATGTTTATCACATTTGGAAAAAGGCCTTTAGGACCATTTATGAACCCCGAGGCCAAGAACAGCTACCAGTATACATGTCTGACATAACTAAGAATAAGGTATCTTTAATGAAAAGAAGAAGACACAAGAAAGCTAAAAGCTCTTGCTTTGGGAAGGAATATCTGAGAAATTATACTGTCCACACAAACATAATTTTAGGTGGCAACAAATATCAATTATTGTTATTTTATTATTTTATGAAGAAAGAATGTTCAAAACTGATTTGAGTGTTCCCCAACATGATATATTTACTTTCTGTTGTGCAGTTATCTTTGACAAGGAAGCTAAAGCACGCTCTAATTTTCTGTATTTCATAACAGGCACAATAGTACATTAATGTAATTAAACTATGAGAAAATATTCACTCAAACTCACATTTTTCTAATTATTTGCAAAAAGGCAAAAAGTTTTTTACAGAGACAGATTACATTTGATCAGGCTTTTACATTCAAAAAATAGCCTGGCTTCAAAAGCAATTCACAGTGAATCCTTAAACTATATATACAGGGTGATCCACAGTATGAATTACAAGAATTTGACCTTGTGATTCATTGGCGTAGTGGCCCAATGCGATGTAGAAAAGTTGCATAAGAAGCTTTTTCTCCACACATAATGATTATTGCAGATTTATGAGCTATACTTTCACTATGTATAGTGAGAGCTATACTTTCACTATGTATGGCTTACTGCTGTGCAGACTTCCACAGAGCCTGTACAGAGAACAGGGAGGGGGATGGGACCACAGTCCCACACATCATAATTACTAAATTAATAAGCATGATTCCCATCCCTCTCTCTTGAAACAAATGAACTGAAGAGAAAGAAGGTCTTACTTTTCCACTCCTGAGACTTTCAGCCTAAGTTCATATCATACCCTGCAGGAAAACTGCAACATGGCATGATAACCCTTGAAATTAGGAAGACAAGCTAGATCTGGAGTAAACTGGATGACTTCTTTTAAACCAAGCAGTCACTCAGCTCATACTTATATTTGCTTTCAGCTCTCTTAATTATACAGCCAGAGATATCATGATCAATAAACCAGCACATAAACTGCCCTCTCCAGTGTACATAAATGGCACCCTCTACATTAGAAATGATCAAGTCCTGCTTATTTGCATTCATTTGCCATTACTCCACACCTTTTCAGAAAGATTATAACTAGATCAATTGCTAACTTTATTTAAAAGACATGATTCAAATATAAGTGGTTATTCCTGGAAGTCACCACTGGATTGCTTCATATTTTGCGCAAGTAATTTCTTAGCTCCTACTTGAATGCAACCTCATAAACATGAGTAAATTATTAAGACTACTTGTTTCACATGGAAAAAAATGTACACTGTGCAAATTCAGCTGTGAACTCCCTCTTGAAATCCCAAACATGCTACCGTTAAAAATTACATACTATCTATGTATTAATGGGCAATGTTTCACATTTTTAAAAGTATGAGGATTAATATCTTGCAGCATCACAAAAACTCTTTAAAAGACCTATAAAAAACAATCAGAGCTTTGTCACTGACAATGACCAAGGATGATGCCAAACTGATAAGTTATAAAATAGTAGGCTCTACTTTGACAAAGAGTGTAATGAATTTCTAGATCATAACATTTTTCAAGGCAAACCTAAAACAATATGTGTAAATTAAAAGGAATGTTCTGCCCCATATTTCTTGACAGCAGCATAGCATGTTTGGTTGATTGTCTTCAAAATCCAGATGATTAGCAACTTTATTTCTTCTTCCTTGAAAGTACGAAAAAATATGACCTAAAAAGATCAAGCAGCTGTGAGAAACTGCAAAATATGTGGCAGTGGGACAAATGATTAGTCTTCAAATTGATCTCATAATTACATCATAATAGGTGACATGATTGGATAGGTTACAGCAATTAAAGTGATGAAAAGTGCACATTCATCCTCTATATGACTCTCATTAGAGTTACACCCAACTGCTGCTTGTTGCAGTGAATGAGGCTGCTTATCTCTTAGCATCCAATTATCCCATAGACATTCCCTACCAGTGCTGGGAAGAGCCCTCCTATCACCCCCACTCAGACAAGACCTATGGTTAAGACAAAAGTCTTAAAGCCTGCTGCGGTTTAGTTTTCTCTCTCGGAATTTATTGCCTGCTATTTCTTTTTGCATGTTCTTCAGGCCTAAGAATATTTATGGTCTCTCCCCCCTGGGGATTCTTGCTACCAGTGTAATTACATAATGACACTATATGGTTCCAACTCATCCATATGGGTGCAGGCAGTAACCTGTGCTAGTGCAAGTTAAACTGTTTCTTCTATCAGAAGATTTTTTTTTCTGTCTGATTCTTGCTTCATGTTTGCCTTAAAGTACTAATGAAGCATTTGGTCATGCTATCCTCTTAGCTACTTGCTCAGAACCACTTGAAAAGTGGAAATGTTATTTTACTGACTCCTTCCCTCCTGGGCATTTTCATACTTGTAGAGGGATGCTTACATTAAGCAAGGAGGGAAGCTGGTAACATGAACTTCACCAGAACCCAGGCTGGCTCTAAGGAGGGCACAGCATCACAGCCTACTACAAATGGGCAGATTTTTTCTAATTCCAGTGGGTAAATTGCAAAATTTTTTGCAACAGTAGCTAGGTGAATATCCAGAGGAGTCCTGGAGATCAGTCCATCTCTTCATGGTTTAATGGAATGCAGACCTTAGTGGACGGTGGTGTTTTACAGGCTGAAGTGTCTGTGCTGCTCAGTGGGCAAGGCCTTAGATTCCAATGATATAAACAAAACATAGAGCATTGTGTCCATAAAATACTTTACAAACACAGAATAATTCATGTATATCTCAAGGAATTTGCTAAACTTCCTAAGCCATGCCACAGTCTTGTGGCAGCAATGACTTTGCTGTAGTCTGATCATTTTTAACAGAGAGGACTCCTCATGCAGTTTATACAAATGTTGCATCTAGACACATTTAATGATTTTCCTTTATGTGTTTTATTTTTTGAATTTTTTATATAACCACTACATACACTTCTGGCAGAACACAGTCCTTGAATACACAGAGATCAGCAACCACCGGCATTTTGTTCTCAGCTTTATCCTGTAAATCCACTATACCATTTGCTTTTGCCCCAGTGAAAATGCAAAACCCAGCCCATATATAATGACTGCTAAAAGGCCTCTCAATCTGCAAGCTATCCTTCTGCTAATGAAGAGATTAACATACCTCTCAATGTCTAGAATTGTTCTTGCTGTTTTGTAATTTGTAACCTCGGGTCCTCTCTACCTCATTGTGTTTTCAATTCTTCCCCCTTCTTCTATGCAAAGAAAAAGCTTTCCACTTACTAAGAGCAGGAACTTTCCTGTTAGCTGCACAGAAGCAAGACTGCTCTATTAAGAAGAAACTTAAACCTCTTTGTATAAATTAAGGTTTTTGTTTCTATTTTTTTCCTCTAGAACTTGTACAGAACAAGATGCTTTTGGAAAGGAAGAATATATACAGTGTCAAGCTTGCAAGATAAGCTGAGGTGAACTCTGCTGTGTGTTTTTCCTTCCTCCCTTGCCCCTTGCCCCAGACAAACTACCAGTTTAACATCACACAAGGAACACAAGGACTCATCAGATTATTTAGGTCTGCTTAGAAGCAGCTCTTTCTCTGTGTGTTATATACAATTATGCAACAGTATATAAAAAGTATAGGTCAAGAAAGTAAATCCACTAAGCTAGAGACTGTACAAGTCTACAAATGAAACCTGGGTATGTCCCCATACTGACCATCCACATTCTGAAGTGTTTTGAGCTGATTTTATCCTGAAGTCCTCACTCGCAGTTTATTCATCCTGGGGTCAAAGGTCTGCAGAGTAAAAACTCAACGGCTCATGTGCAGGTGGCTGCACAGTAAAGGTATCCATACAGTGAACGATGAGACACATTATCTAGCTGTAAGTGACTCAGTTAATACCATTTGCAACAAACACACAAAATACTCCTAACTCACACCCTTAGAAAACTACCTGTAAAGGCATATGCTCATACTAAAAAGTAGCTATGGTTTGGGTGAATCAGGTCTCTTCCAAATTAAGCCAGTGCTAGTGACCAAAATCAGTTGCATCAAGCTGTCAGAAGTGGTTTGGCAGGGAGTTTTCCCGTTGTGATGCTCCCACCATGTGACAATGTATTAGTCAGGCTCAATGTATGCCTTCTTTCTGAACTAGTCTTTTGCCTTAACTCAAAGCACTTGCCTTTAAAACTATATTTATTTAAAAGCTGTTTTTAACTCTCCGCCTTACAAAAGGGAATTTGGAAAAGTACACATGAACCAGTGTAGCAAGGTGACAAGGGTTACACAAGTCCTTGTGAATAGCAACTTTGAGAGCTATAAACTATTTCATTCTTCTTAATGATTATTTAATCTTGGAAGCTGACAGTAAGATCTTTGCCTACAGCACATTGAAAAATGACAGAGAGAGGGCATAGTAATGAGAATTTAATAGCAAAATAAATAATACAGAAGCTACTTCACTGATTGCATTATTATTATCCTGCTGAAGTCAATAGGAAAGCTGTGCTCCCAACACCAGAGCGAGGAGCAGGGCTACCCCTGAGCACTACACGTTTGCAACAGGAAACACTTGGACAAGCGACCAGCTCCGGCTGAGCCCAGAGTGGTGAGATTGAAAAAGCAGCCTGCATGCTTTCCCTCCACCAGTGCTCTCCTTACTGGCCATGAATGGAAATAAATACCACTCCCAGACATTTTACAGCCCCAGTCTCAAGGGCATGACTTATCATTTCACTACGAATCATTGAAATAAAAATAACTGCAAACTGAATCATTGTCTCTCTGTCTCAGAAGGCACTGCCAGGCCCAGGAGATGAAGAAAGCCTCCTTTCATGGTATCTATCAACCTACCTTCCCCGTTGTTCTGAGCCTCTGGAGCCGTGTGACAGGCAAAAACTGCTTTGGCCTTCCAAGGCTCCTAACTTGCCTCTACCAATTTCCAACCATCCAAGTTCTGTGGAGAGATCAGCACTAGTGACATTATCTGCAAGCTCCATGGCAAAGTGTTTTGCATATTAAATTGCCCAAGATCACTAAAGCTGGTTTATCACAGTACTGCTTGCCTAAGGTTAGTTGGGATTGACCTGCAGGACTGTTCTGTCCATATTTATGATAATTCTTAACAAATATAACTAGAACCTGGCACTATTACTAGAGAATATATTCTAGATCTCAGCTGATGATAAATCAGTATAATTCCCAGTACCAACCCATGTAGGACTGACTGGTTTTGATTGCCTGTTGAGACAAATACAAAACAATGCATGCTCATATATTGTTATATTGCTTTTCAACAACTACCACACTTTCAAAGATGATACATGTTTTGCAACACATGTATTATCCTATCCATCTCTCTCCCTCAGGTTTCCATTTATGCCGAGTCTCGTTTGTAGGCTTTGGACCAGAATTTGGTATTGGAAAAACTATTTTCTGTGACCACAATATTTTCACCACTCCTGTGGGGGTCTTTAAATTCAGTCTTGAGGCTGTTGCAGAGTTTGACTTTCTGGCCCCTTTGTCTCCATAATCACCCTCATTTGTATGGATTTGCTCCTGACAATCTGTGAGACAAGTACAAGAACAGGCCATTTTTATTCACATGGACACGCTCCTCTTTGAAAGTCTCTCAGCCTTCAGAGTCTTGGAGTGACCCATCTCAACCTCCTTCAGCCAGAAGATTGCTGGCATTTGTTGGTAAAGTCTAGTGAGGATTAGTCTAACGGCCAAACTGCTGCACTAACACTCTCTCTGCCTTATATCATCTCTAACATTTTAGTCTAGATTTCAAACTCTCCTTTGAAAAGAAGGGTAAGTCTCAAATACTAACAACGTGTGTTAAATACATATACCAAGAATATAATGTACTGGGTACATGGCAAAAAATATGCCTGATCACATATGGTGTCTGAAAAGTTAAAAAACAGACATTAACACTTACAAAACAAGAGCTCAATTAGAATAAAGGTTTACCAAACTCGACTTTTTCTAACATAATATATAATCTAGCAATGTTGTCTCTGACATACAAATTAATTCTGTACTTCATTTTAGCATAGCAGCACAGTGTTCCTGACCTGCCAGCAGTGTGAATCCACCTGCCTCACAGCAACCCATCCCGAAAAGACCGTACAGAGTCAGGCAGTCCACCTTCCATTCTCCAGCCTACTTTAAAAAGGCAAACCACTGGGGCCTGCTTAACATTCAGGTCTACTGCAGCTGCTGGCACCGTGTTCCCTGTCGTGCATCTGTAACCCTCCCTGTGCCACAGGTTTCTTCAGAGCTCGACAGTCAAGGTCCCACCCAGAGAGAGAGATGCCCACAGCATACTTTAGAAAGCTCCTGTTTAATTCAGCCCATAATTGTAACAGACAATGCTGGCACAGGTTAACCACACGGTTTGCAAACCTGCATGCATTCACTTCCTCAGGACCGAGAAGCCCGATCACGACCCCAGCTGTGCTGAAGGGGCCGGACGCTCCCGCTTGCCCCGTCCGGCTGCACTGCCCGCCGGCCCCACTCGTGTCCGCCCCCGCGCACACACCCTGCGGCATCCCCGCGCCCCTTCCCGCCGCGGCAGCGGGAGCGACGCCTGGCAATTAGCCTGCGAACGGCAAAATAGTCCTGTTTCCTCAGGAACACACTCGTATATACGAGTGCGTGTATATATGTATGTGGGCATGTACATGGCTCGCCAACTTCGGGGGCTCGCAGGCGATGCTGGGGGCTGCATGGGTTTGAGGGAACGCCGCGACCCCGGTGCAGCACCCCAGAGCGGCGGTGGATGGGAGAGGCAGCACTCGGCGAGGGGAGGGGGCGGCGGGGCCGCGCCGGCCCCTCGGTCCACGGCAGGAGGAGGAGATACCCCGAGCGGCAGCCCAATGGGAATAGTGGCGCTTCCCCTTCTCCCGTTTCCTCTCTCCACCCCCAGCCCCAGGCCGGGGAGGCGGGAGGCGGCAGCGCTGCAGCCCGGCCACCGGCGGGGCACGGGGCCAGAGGCAGCCCCGCACGGCCCCTTCTCCGCCTCCGCAGAAACACCTGCGGGGGGGAAGGATGCCGGGAGGTGGCCGCCCCCCTCCGCGGGAGCGCGGGCTGGCTCCGGAGCCGCCCCAGCGAGAAGGAGAAGAAGGAGGAGGAAGCGGAGAGGAAAAGAAAGGAGCAGGAGGGAAGTGGGGAAGTTGTGCCTTGCCCGCCCCGCCGAGAGCCGGAGCCATGGGCTCCGCCGGGGGGGCGCGGGCCGCCCCCTCGCTGCTGCTCTCGCTGCTGCTCGGAGCCTCGGCCCCGCTCTGGCTGCGGGCGGAGACGCTGGGTGAGTCCGGGGCCGGGCGGGGAGGGTCGGCAGGCGCGGCCCCGGGGGCTCCCCGTGCTGGGGGCGAGCGGAGGGGTGCGGCGGGCTGCCCCCGCCGTCCTCGCCTCGCTGCTCTGCGGGAGCGTAGCCTGAGCTGCTCTCAGGGCTGTATATAGCTGACCTGGTTAATCCTCGCCGGGTTTATCCCTGTGTCTGAGTAGCTGCGAGATTAAAGTGGTAACCAGCCTTACGGTAGATGTATACTACGACTTTCTTGATCTTTGTTAATTAGGACTTTTTTTTTTTTTTTTTTTTTATTTTATAATAAGTCAGATAAGCGGCGAAAAAGTCTCCGGCAAGTTGCGTGCAGCAGGCAGGGGGAGGCCACCTGGGCGCCCGGCTGTGGCCGCTCCTCCCCAGCCCCGGCGGGAGCCCCGGGCGCGGCTGGCGGCGCTGGGTCAGCGGCAGCACCGCGTCTGCTCCGGCTGGGGCTGGGGCTGGCAGCCGCTGTCCCACAGGCGCGTACAGGCAGCTCTGCTCTCGCTATTGCTCGGGGAGAAAGTGTAATGTCCATACTCGTGCCGGGACAAAGTTTCGTAGGAATCTCAAGGGGATGTTACGAGCCTTTTTGTGGTAGTGCAGTTTGTTGCAAATAGAGTGCGGGTACCATTCTCTTTGCCCTGTGTTTTTTGAACTTCCTGTGTAAATTACCGGTACAGCTGACATCTCTGACCGCAGAGTTGCAGCCTCTTGGCTGTTGCATTGCGTGGCCTGATGCCTCCGTCTTAGAAGACTTCACTGGCAGCTACTGATAAAATAGCTAGTACTGAAAACTAAGCATCATAATGAGCTTGACAATGCATTCAGATAACTTAGAAGTCCCGTATAATCAATCTTCCGACTTGGCTGCAAGTTCCAGAACCCAGCGCTGTGCATTAGCTGTATACAGGCATTGGCATTGTATACAGGCATTGGCAGGAAGTACTTCGGCTGATTTATACCTGTTCTTCCGATAACCTCCTCTTAAAAGATATTTCTGATACGCATCTCCACAAAAGGGAGAAGTTGCTATGAGTCGTGTTGCCACTTGCCAGCTTCTTGGTAGCTTTGCTGTTCTGTCCTCCATGTGCTGGGATTCCAATTTGATATGTTCCAGGAAACATATGTAGCAAAGAAAAAAACATTCCCGTAATCCCCTCTTTTCATCAGTGTGTTGAGGGGTTTTTTTGTTTGTTTTCTCTTTCTCCAATGCTTGTCCCTCACTCAATGGCACCAGGGAGAACAAAGTCATTTGGGGTGCAAGTGAGCAATAGTAAGTCTGCTGGGATTTCAGGGGGTTTTTGTGCATACAGTAACACAGTAGTAAGTATGGATGTCCCTTCTTGTCCATATTCCCAAATTAATTTGTAAAAGCACTTTTGTTTTATTCATGTTAAAAATGTTTCTACTATCAAATCAACAGAATGGAAACACAAGTGTTATTTTGCCTGGTTCTCTTTGGACCAAACTCAGATTTACAAGATAATCTGTCCAATGTCTAGAAAGCAGAAAATATGTTGATTTCCCACCACACACACTTCACTTCTCCACGGGGGAAGTTCTTCTGTGTTTGTTTATTACTATTACCCTATAAATTAGGGGCTAAGTGTTCTAAAGTCACACCAGTGGAGAAAGGAGATAAGGATAAGTGGATACAAACTTCCTGTTACACAAACTTCTTGACTTGATTTAAAAGTTGTAATGGAGCAGGAGAAGTGCCAGAGTGAATCAGGCTCGAGTTTCAGATAATTCTGTATCTGGTCACCACTGGTATTTCCCACCAGGTGGTTCAAAGAAAGATGCATGGGTTAAAGTATATTGATTTTAAAAAATGGAGCATTATATTTTTCTGACTCCTCTTGAGCTGACTTTACCTTCCTCTTAGCTTTTTCTTGAGGGGTGCTACAGAACAAGGATGAAACGGCTGTTATAGCTTCTGTTCTTTTATTTTGGTTTCAAATTAAGGAAAGACCCCTTTTTCACTGTGGCTTGGTTATTTCAGAGGATGGCTTGTATCTGAGTGTGGTTGTGTAGAGTCCAGGTGTCAGCACTCTTTCTGTTCTTGAAAATACATTAAATGTATGTGTTGTCTGAGGAATCTATGAATGTGGAATTTTGTTGCCCATAAAATGATAAAAAGAAAGGCTGAGCATCAAGGGAAACTATTTTAATTAAAAAAATATTTATAGGCTTAGTAGGTCTCACCTGGGAACAAATACTACATCTGTGACTGTCCATGAGTAATATATAGCTTTGGAATTTATAATAAAAGGCTGTTCTTTTCTCTTATTCTCCTGTGCGCCAATCTTCTCCTGGGGTTTCAGTTGCCAGTTCTTTACTGATAACTACAAAATATACCTTGTTCCCTGTCTGCCAACCTCACACAGCCATCCCATATCCTGGTATGTCTTCTAAAAATCTCCTCCAGCGGTTAGAATCCAAGGCAGAAGGGAGCCAAACCTGAACACATTATCTTTTGCCTTTCACCATTCCTTGTTTTTTCTTCTGGTGTTGTTGAGAAAGACCTTGAACCATGTAATTGTGAGCAGCAGAAATCAGAGCTGAATCTGAGTTTTCCAGAGTTTTGACTCATTTTCTATCGCATTTCTGGCTAGTAGGACTTAAAACTGCTCCAAAGGTTGTTTGTTTGTAGGAGGGCATAAGAGGAATGGGGATTTTAATCTATTAAGTATAAGATTTAAGCCACTGCTCTTGCTGTACCTCATTTATATTCACTTCAAATAAAACAAAGCTATGAAACTAGTTCACATGGGATTTGCAGATCAGCATCCAGGAGTGAGCTTTGCTTGCTGTATTCCTGGGTCTGTTGACAGTTGTGCCCAATGCCCAGTTGGAAGAATCGATGGGGAGTAGACTTTTATGTTTTGAGGAAAGGCTGTTATTTAATGTGACAACAGTGTATCCAGTAATTATGAGAGATTATGCCTGTTCTCAGGGGCTTGCACAAAACCCTTGCTGAAGAATATTGGTGTGATCATGTTAATCCACTTTGTATGCCCATTTCCAGCAGTTTGAAATGCAGATTGAGATGAGTCTTTCTTGTACCCAAACCGCCCCCCCCTTCAGTTTCTGAATATAAGTGATTGGTAAATTTTCAGTTTGTTTGCGTTTTGTCCTTATGTCTGTTTCCTTCCTTGGCTCCCTCTCTCTTGCCTTGGGAATGCTGACTAGAATTGCTAAAGAGGGAGGCAACAGTTTTCCAGTTGCAGTTCATAAGCAATGCAAGTACCCACCACAAGAAAACTGCAATGTTTTCAGTCACATAGACTTTGCTATAAATAGCTCTAAGCCCTTCATAAGTACTTCTCTTTAGGTTATAAGGGGATGTATTTCTAACAAAATCAAAGATAGGGAGGGCAGCAGGAGTCTCTCTGACAATGCAGGGAGAAAAAGATGCTTTGAGAAAGTTGCTACTTGCATGGCTGTTGAATCATATTTCATGAAAATTAGTTGTTTTGCATATGCAAAAATATATTCATTTATATTTATCAAATACAAGTGTCACCTTTAGTCCACCTGAGTTATGTGAGTAGCACGGTAAAAATTAGCTTGAAAAAAATACCAATTTTGAGGACAGTCGTGCTACTGTTTAAAGATGCCTAAGGTACCTTTTCAAAAGTATCTTAGATACCAGGACTAGTCTAGTTTTGAAAGCCCATCTGAGCTCTCACACCATGCTGAGAAGTGTGGTCTTGTGTGGTGGCAGGCACTGAAGTCCTCAGTACAGACATCACTGTAGTTTGGGGCTGGCTGTATCAGATCAGATGCTCTCCTGTGGCATGTACTTATCAACATATGGGTTTGCACCATCTGCTAAGAATAAAACAAGCCAGACAAAATCAAAATAAAATCCTTCTGACTGTGTTCAGTGGAATGGTGTTGGATCCCAACTAACTGCAATAAAAAATATTAATAGCAATGCATAAGAATGAGCGCACAACTTCCCCAAAAGGTTTAATTAGTGTTACAACTGGGAGAAGGAAACTTCAAACTGGGACAAGCTAATAGTGATGCTTAAATAAAAAAAGGATAGTGGTTTGACTAGTTTTAAGAGTATAGAGATACCTTCAGTTTTGCTTCCAAAAGAAATTACAAACTATCTAATTAAACTGATTTTTGCCTGTGAAAATTGTGTGAGTGCTAAAGCCACAATTTTGAGGTTGGCTGTATGCTTGTACATAGAGAGAGGCTGCCAGTAGTTTTGGTTAGGATTGTTGATCCTGTATAATTAGGCCTGGGAGCTGAGTGTTTTGAGGAGAGGAAGCATTTTAGTCTTTCATTGCCTCTCTCCCTGTCTCTTCTTTTGACAGAGCCAGGACTGGCCTCTCGGGAGTTTCCTTCCAAGACATGAAAGCTTAGTTTGGTGGTGGTGGTACTTTCTCATCCTCTTTGAGCAAGATTTCCAGTACCACTGCGACCATATTCGTTATTTATTTCTGTTTCCCTGACGGGACGGGACTGCTGTCTGGTGGCAGCTCCATTCTGCTCTCCCACATAGGCACAAAGAAGGATGAGGGCACCCATGCTGTGCAGTATTTGCCCATCTCTAAAGAGCATCAGTGAAGAT